>NC_067495.1:147474822-147655667 GCF_947179515.1 Apodemus sylvaticus | reverse complement strand
GCAGCTTGCGTGGAGACATGGAGACATTAAGCATACTTTAAGTGTCCAACAATGAGGCTAAAGCCTTCTGTTCAAGCTAGAAGTCAGGGGTGGAGAGGCTACAGGTGGTAAGTAGCTTGAGGTATTCTTTTTTTTTAATTTTCTATATTCTTGTTTACATTCCAAATGATTTCCCCTTTCCCGGATCCCCCCTCCCCATATGTCCCATAAGGGGAGCCTCACTAGAGATTTCTCCAGAGTACATCTGGGTCAAACCCTAGCCTAGCTTCATTTATGGAAGGAAATAAACCACCCAGAAAGGGGCAATAGAAAGGACTTGCCCCTAGGCTAGGAAATAGACTCAGTGACCCCTGCCACGCCTGCTTCATAGTTTGATGGAGATCCTAGGAACACACACATTTGATAAATATATATATATATGTATATATATATTTCAAATATAAATATTGTGTGTTACAGAGGATTTACCACTGACCCTTTAGTGAGGTAACTATATTATTCACCAAGTTCTACCTTCCTTCAGGATAGGACGTGTGTGTGTGTGTGTGTGTGTGTGTGTGTGTGTGTGTGTGTTTAAACAATTCTTCAAATTTCCCTGAACTTTACATACAGACTTAAAGTTCCTGAGGCAGGAGCTTTATGGAAAGACGGCTGACCTGTCAGTTTCACTGATGGAGGTAATGGCTGTGACATGAGGTTACTTCTTCAACAACTGTTCAGAGATGCACATCTGATACCTAGTATACCATTATTTGTGCCCCCCCACAACCTGACTCCTTGAAATTCTTGCTTTTGCCAAGACTTGTGCTAAGTGACTCACTCCTGCCTTCTGGTATTACTATGTTCACTGAAGTTGGGAGAATGGAGTAGGCAGAGCCAAGGAGGGGCCTGTAAGAGAATCTGGGATTCCTTCTCCCATTTCATAGTACCTGATCTTCATGGGCCAGAACAGGGAGAGGTGGAGTATAGGAAGAGACATTCTTGGACAAGAAAGGATAAGGCTGAAGAAAGGCAGTAAAAAAAAAAAAAGTCCCTGTGAGGCATAGGGTCCTAGATGCATGCACTTGGAATCCCAAAAGTGATATGGATAGCAACTGTTTTATAGGCAAGCTGATTGCTATGGGAAAGCCATTTCACCTCTCAAAAGCACTAACTAGCTTCCTCTGAAAAAAAGTCCTAGAATACATTTGAGGATTGTTGCACCCTTGCATATCTAGGTTAAATATAAATATTTCAAGAAGGTGGTGTATCCAATCTTCCAGGATGGTCATGAAAAGAGTAATGAGAGAGAACAAACTGGGAATCAAGGGGCCAGGGTTCAAATTCTAGTTCATCTGTGCAAATACTGCTCCATAAACTTTCATTTTTCATCTATCAAGTGAGAGTATTCCTCTGCTGGAGTTACAGGCATGTACTATATAAGAAGTATGAAGCCAGACTTGACTATATAAGATTTTTTTCTCTATACTGAAACCCATTATTTTTTATACTAGCTAAAAACATTAACAAAAAATATAAATGCTCAATTCCCATTATTAATGAATGGCTAAATGAATGATGATATATGCACATACTGGTATATTACTCAGCAATAGAAAGGAAGAAAGTTATAAAATGTGCTATAAGAGTAAATCACAAAATACCATGTTAATTGAAATAAACTATTCACAAATTACTAAATATTATGCTATTCAGTTGGTATTATAGTTTGTTTTTATAGTACTGAGTCAAATTCAGAGTCTTGGCATGCTAGGCAAGTGCTCAACACTCCTAACCCTTTAAACTCCAGCCTGTAAAAGACAAAACTATGGCCTATATGAGTAAATTTCAGTGTAGAAAATTTAGCCTAACATGGGGCTAAGGAAGCCTGGAAGAACGAATGATAGAAAAACTTGCCCTACACACTTAGTAAGGCTATGCTGTACCATGAGTGCAGTGGAGAGCTGCAGGTAAGTCTCACCTGTAGATGAGAACACTGCTGCTGCTTGATGCTGCTCTCACTCCAGATTTTCTCACAGAATTCAGTGTTGAGATGGGGTCTACTTATGGAGGCCTAGCAAGCCAGTAAGTTCTATTTTCCCAGGTGCCAAATGAAAGTTTAAAGCAAGTAATGGAGTGTGAAAATACTCACACAGACACAAATCTAAGTTCTTTGTTCCCAGGGATCCATGGTCACAGGGTTATGACATCACACTGTTTCCCAGGAAACAACACTAGGTAGGATGTTCACACTACGGGGGATTGGGGGGGGGGGGCGGTTGAGGGGTTGGGCATGCAGTGGGTGACATGGCTCTGAGGTCCAGTTCAGAAAGCAGCATGTTAAAAAAATTACCCTGAAGTTCAGCCACAATTCAAAGCCAAAGACCCAAGTGTTTCTTATGCTCTATGCCTGTTTTGTTTCTCTTTTTGTCCTCAGTGCTTTTGATCAAATCCAACAGCATAGAGCTCCAGCCCCAGCCTTCTGTTTTGTGAGACAGTGCCTTGATATGTGCTTGACCCTGGCTTTGAACTTGAAATCTTCCTGTCTCAATCTCCCAAAGTACAGGGGTTTACAGGCATGCACCATCTCACGTGGCTGAATGTTTTTTTTTTTAATTTTTTTTTAAGTATCAGTTTCTTGCATTAGTTTTTGAGAAAACAAGCCCTGTGAGGAAAAACAGTCAAATATGCGCTTTACTCCAAACATTATTAAAAGAGCGTTCTCTTTTTCTCTTACCGTTTCATGGTGGAATGAGTATACTACCACTCACACATAATAACAACTGGAAAAAAATAAAACATACAGAACCTGTCAGTGAGTAGTCACTAAATCTGAATGAAACTGGATTAAAGTTAATAAAGCAACAAAGCGTATACAGAAAACCTTATACTGTAAGTACACTATGCTATTACTGACAGAAAAATTTAGAGGTACAAATGTGTGAAAAAATGCCACAATTTTATGGATCAGAAGGTTCCATTCTGTTAATATGTCTGTATTTCTTGAACTGATCTATATATTCCTTGCAATCCCTATCAAAGTTCAAAGGATGTTTTGTAGAAATAGAAAATCCCATCACATATAGTCATCAATAGATTCTAAAAAAATCCAAAGCAATAGTCTTGATTTCAAAACCTATTGCATTGCTACAGTAGTTGAAACAAACTAAGGCTGACAAAATGCTTCCCTGGTGCTTACTGCAAGCCCAACAACCTGAGTTGGAGTCCCCGGAACCCACATAGTGGAAGGAAAGAACCAACTCCAGAAAGTTCTCTTACCTCCATATGGGTGCTATGGCATATGCATATGAGTGCATGCACACACATGTAAATACTTATAACATTTACATTAAAAAATAGAACTAGCAAGTGTTAATGAGAATGAGAAGAAATCAGAACTCACCTGCCCTGGTGATGGGAATGCTCAGGACTGCTGCTGCTATAGATAGCACTATGTAGGTAGGTTGTACAGCAGTGTAAAGGATAAACAAAAGAGAGTATGCTTAACAAAGTGTAAATAGTGCCCTTAAAATTGTTACAATGGCCTATTTGTATTAGGTATATTTTTACCACAATTAGAATAACAGGAGTAAGCATTCCCAAGAAGGTGGACCAGAGAGATCAAAAGTCAGACTCAGTGATAATGTTTTCTGTGCTTTTGTCTTTAATACAAACCTACTTTTCAAGGCCCAGTCTAGGATGGAAGTTTTGTGTCTCTTCAGAAATAAAGTCTTTAGTCTGGGCTTTCAGCTCTTTTGATAGAGTGATTGCCTAGCATTCACTAACCTAGATTTGATCCGCAAGACCACATAAATCAGGCATGGTTGTGCACACTTGTAATTTCAGAACTTGGAAGGTGAAAGTACAAAGATCATAAAATCAAAATCATTCTCGGCCACATAGCAAGTTTGAGACCAGCTTGGTGAATGCTAGACATTGCTTCAAAAAACAAACCAGACTCATAAAATGGCTGAGTTGATAAAGGTTGTAGCTGTGAAGTCTGACTGCCAGAGTTTGGTCCCCAGAACACATATAGTAAAAAGAGAGAAATAACTCCTATAAGTTGTCCTCTGATTTCCACATGAATTCCTGCCATGACCCCATCTCCATCTCTATAAATAATATTGAACCAAGTTTAAAAAGGAAAGCAATCCTTGCATAGGGAACCAGGATTAAGTGGAACGTGATGGATGCAAAGGGGAGTGTTATGATCACGCACACCTGGAATCCCAGCACTTGGCAGGCTGAGACAAGAGAATGGCACATTTGAAGCTGGCTTCATATCAAGATTCTGTCTCACTAAACAGTCCACAACACAGAGTATATCATTTCCAGAAGAAACTCTTCTCTGCTTCCTGCCAGAAGTTCATGAGAATGGCAGCAGGAGATCCTTCCCTTCCCTGGACCATGTCTCCCCTTCAAGCCAACAAGCCCCTGTGTAGCAGAGCAGCAAGAAGAAAGAGGATTGCTCTAGAAACCACTTCCTGAGGACTCCACCTTTAGTTAAGTATCTGAGGCAGAGGCTATTGAGATAGCATTGCAGACAGTGTGATGATGTTGCTTTCTCACCTCCACCTTCAGTGAATCACTTTCAATAGACCATTGACCAATAAAGAACACAAGCAGCCACACGAAGAAGCTTGCCAGTCTTATAGAGTCTAAGTGGGACACTCTAGAGGTAGCTATTTATGAACAGCCTAGAGTCTTAGTCCCTTCCCTCGTTTCTGTTTGCTCTAGTTATTTCAGATTTTCAAGTTCTCTTTGAGATAGCATCTCATTTCCCTGTCTAGCCATAAGCTTTCAATATAGCTAAGAATGAACTTAAATTCCTGAACTTTCTGCCTCTGCCCCTCAAGTGCTAGGAGCACACCTGGCCCTGGTGTGTGTGTGTGTGTGTGTGTGTGTGTGTGTGTGTGTGTGTGTGTGAGTGTGTGTGTGTGTGTGTGTGCACATGGGTATGCCTTTGTGTGGTGTGTTTATGTGTATGCAGATGTATGTGGAGGACGATGAGTATACATATGTGTACATGAGCCTGTGGAACTTGGAGGGCAACCTTAGGTGTCATTCCTCAGGTGCATCCACCTTGTTTTTTTTTTGATGAGTTCTCTAAACATCTTTTCAGCTTATTTATCCATCCTCCTCCAACACTTTCCAGATCCAACTCTGTTCCATATCCACCAGTGTTGTGTCTTTGTTTTCTTAAATCATTCAAGACAAGTTTGTGCTGCCCAAATATTCTTGGGTGTGTAGATTCCTCTGGTGAGTGGTCAATTTACCAAGTGTTGCGCTTTTAGAGACAATGCACCCTCCAGCAGCTAATACCTCCACATTTAGAGGTATGATTGTGTGTTCAACTCCCCTCTTCATGCTGGAATTTGGTCTGACTTGAGCTTGCACAGGTTTTGTGTCAACTATCGTGTGTTTATCATATGTGCACCTGCTTTGCTGTGTCCAGAAACTAATGTTTTCCTGTAGTCATCCACTGCTCCGGCTCTTACATCCTTTCCAAGCCTTCTTCCTCAATGATTCTTGAGTTTGGGGACAGGGTAGGGAGGGATATGTGTGCTATAAAGGTTCCCTTTATGGATGAGCATTCTGCACTTTGTTTGAGACAGGGCCTCTCATTGATCTGAAGGTTACAAAATAAGTTTAGTCTGGCTGCAAGTGAGCCCCAGGGAGCTACACATTGCTGCCTTTTCAGCACAGGAATTACAAGGAATGGTAAGTGTTCATTACTACAACTGGCTGTTTTTGTTTTGTTTTGTTTTGTTTTTGTCTTTTTAATGAGTACTAGACATTGAATTCTGCTCCTTGTGAAAATTCAGAAATTTCAATAGCATCTCCAGCACTTTACCATCTGAGCCATACTCTTAGCTCCATATCATTAGATTATAACAACTGGAATGGATGAGAAATTATGTTTTTTGACTTACATGTCCCAATAACTAATGAAGTTGAACAAATTTTTATTTGCTTCCTAGCTGTTTGTATCATATATTTGGAGAAAAGTCTAGTAAAATAATTGCTCATTTTATTAAACTGGTTAATTTTTCTTTCAATTACTGAGTTGTAGGAATTATTTACATATATTGAATACAAGTACATTATTAGGTATATTATTTGTAAAATCTCCAACTCCAATCTGTGGTTGTATTTTCACTTTCTGTCTGGTTTCTATTGAATCACAAGAACTTCCTCATTTTACTGCAGTTCAATTTATCTATTTGACTATCCTAATGCCATTACCACACTTCCTCTCTAGGTTTCAGAGATAACATGTCTAGGCCTTCTCACATATCCAGTGTTTTCAACCTCTCCTCACCCAATAGAGAAGCAACCTAGTACATTGTGCATTCTAGAATGGTGCTTTGCTTTCTACTCTTTCATTCTGAGATAGAGTCTAGGTAACTTGTTTGTGCTGGCTTTGAACCTGGTATACAGGCCAGGCAAGGCTTGAACTATGTTGGTGCTTCAGCTTCCTAAGTAGCTGAAATTATGGCTCATGCTGAGTTATTTTTGTTCCTTCTTATCTGTTCTATGCTAGATCCTTAGAAGGCAAGGACCTTAGAAGTAAGTTGGCTGTTGTGGTCTAAATGAGTGTCTGACATGAGCTCTGCAGTTTGTGATGATGTTTGGGGGTGCTAATGTGTAGCCTTGCTGGAGGAAGTGTGTTAAGGCAGTAAGCTTTCAAAAGCTGTGCCCCATGCTCAGCTCCCTCTCTCTGCTTCCTGCTTGTGTTTCAAGGTATGAGCCCTCAGCCTCTTGTACCAGCTTACATGATTCCCCACTCTTGTGCTTCTGGAATTAGAAGCCAAATAAACTCTTCATTCTGTAAATGACCTTGGCAATGATATTTTATCACAGCAGTAGAAAAGTAACAAATACAGTAGCCATCCTTCTTTAATGAAGAGGAAAAGCAAGCTCAGAAAGACTGAGAATCTTACAGTAATTGTGTTGTGATAAGTGGCACTGAGACTAGGGCCATGGCTTTTTAGCTATAGACTCAAGTGCCCTCCTAAACAAAACAGCTGTCCCTTTAAAAGAGACAATGCTTATGAATGAGTCCTTGAGTTGAATCTGCAGTGAAGCAAGCAAAAGAAAAGAAAAAAATCAAACCTGCCAAGTATGTCTTTGTATATATACTTAATAGAATATTGTTCAGCCATAAAACCAAATATGGACAGACCTGGAAGCCATCGTGTCAAATAAAATAAGCTACACAGAGACAAATGCTGCATGATCTCACTCATTCATAAAATCTAAAAAAAAAAAAAAAAAAAAAAAAAAAAAAAAAAAAAACCAAAACAAAAAACAAACCAAAACAAAACAGGTGAGTTCAGAGAAGTAGACAATAGAATCTGTAGGATCTAAATAGTGGTCAAAAAACTAGCAAAATGTTTGAGATGAAGACATGTTATTTGACCCTTTTAGGTAAAAGCAGCAGCTAGCCTTCCCTGGCCTAACTAGTGGGCAAAGGTTTGTGACAGGCAATAGAGCTTATATAAATATAATCTGCTCACATCACAAACCACTGGGGGCTAAATCTTCCTGAGGAGGTATTAGTCATATATTTTTCTACCAACTCTTGCCTGAAGTCATGTGGAACAGAGGTAGAAATGGGCATTTCAACATATGCCCTACATGCTGCAACCATTGTTGGACAGCACACTATTGTAATGGCATGACTTCTCTATCTAGGTAAAAAAGCCATCCTGACAGGTGTTGATCGCCCAACTGTGTTTATTGTACATGATTATTGTACATGATTATTATACCTCTTTGGGGATGAAAGTAAATATAATATTATTATTTTCACTTTTAGTGTTGTTCAGGCAGTGAATTACATTTTGTTAGGGTCATTGTTTGTTTGAGACAGAATCTTGCCCAGGTTTGCTGCAAACTTTTGATCCTCCTGCCTCAGCCTCCAGTGCTGAGGTTTTGACTATGTGCCACCATACCCACCTTTTACATTCTTCAATTAAGCTAAATTAAAATCTCAACAATCAGTCATTTTAGAACCTACCCTTGAGGTTCTGGACACAGTATTGAGTGCTACAGGGACACAGAAAAGGTAAAGATGCAGAAAAGACAAGCAAGGCAGAGCTGATTTGCAAGGTCAAGTGCTTAAACAATTTACATTAAGTTTCTTGGCATTTATTTTTATTGAGTAGACACCCACCCTAACCTGCACAACCTAGTGTAAGACACAAGTAATGAATAAACACAATGGATACACACTTGACCAAGGATCTCAGTACAGTCCAGGCTGTAATCCATAAGGAGAACCCAGATGGTGAGGACAAGCTATGGGAGAAGTGAAGGGACATTCTTCAAAGCAGGCATGGTTGAGGCAATGTGACAAGTACTCCAGGCTAGCAAAATACACATTGCTATAAAAACTCATGAAGTCCCTGGTGAGGCAGGGAAGATTTCATAGTAACAGTGGTCCCTGGGATGGACTTTTACTAACAAAAAGGACATCAGCAAATAGAGGAGAGGGGTTGTTATAAACTGGAGTCAGTAAAGAATAAAGCTATGTTGACTACAGAATATGTCCACATCAAGATATCTTTGCCAGAGGGTAGCTGGTATTGCCCCATATCACTTGAACATGTGCTCTCTTAAAAAAAATCTTGGGATGTGTGCAGAGAAGCATGTGGGGAGCAGAGCAGTGAACAAGTTGTGTTGGGAGTGGGAGGAATAGTGCAGGGGGGTAGAAGATGGATGCATGAATTTCCTAAGACAGCCATAGCAAAGCACACAAAGGTGAGTGGCTTATGGTGTGGGCATACATCCCTTTCCAATTCTAAAGGCTTTTGGAAATGAGGGTATTAGTATTACCATTGTCCTTTCAAAGCTCCCTCTTGTAGCTGATGTGAGTTTTTTATGTTATTATGAGTTGGACCCCTACCTTCATACTGTAATGTCCTGTGTGAGCATGTGGCTCTGTATTTAAATTTCCCTCTTCTTATGAAAGTACTTGTCATATTGGATTGTGACCTTATATTCACTTGGACATTGGAAAATAACATATTTTCAAAAAAGGCCAAATTTTTAGGAAGTAGCATTAAGGTTTCTGTGTACTTTGGTGGAATATAATTCAACCCTTAACAGTGATGTAGAAAACACAGCTGAGCAATAGTGATAGGTTGTGGGGAGCAGCTACCAGCTGGTAAGCTGAAGTACAGCAAGACCTGCTTCGAAATGGTAGCCCTGACAGCCCAGCCCATCCATAGAGTACAGTGAGACACAAATGATGCCTGTTATTTCCTCACTTTGAAGCCATTTTCCCAACTCCACCTTGCAAGATAACAATTGTTTTCTCTCTTAGGATCCATGTATAGGTTGACTTTAAGCAAGCACTTGTATGGCAAAGTAAAATGCTATCTCAAATGGTGAAGTCAATTTTAGGGGTGTTTGTCAATGCTTTAGTACTCTGTGTGATGGATTCCCAACCCTTAGCAATCTCATTTACCTTCGATTCTGATATGAAACAAGGTTTTGCATGTGGATCCCTGCAACTCTTAGGTTCATTGTGTTCATTAGTCAGCAACTATTTAATCTACGGTGTACCTGGAACTTCAAAACAGCAAGGAGTGGTAGCAGTAGAAGCCATTTTGAAGCTCATTTTTTTTTCAACAAACATTAGCCTGATGAATAATAACTATAGTAGTTCATTTTCAATTTTATAATAAAATATCTGAAGCTTAGGTATTTTATAAAGGAAAGGGTTGGTTATCCAGGCATGGTGGTACACATCTATAGTCCTAGCACTCAGGAGGTAGAGGCAGGAGAATTCAAGAGTCCAAGGCCAGCCAGTTTGAAGTTGACTGTAAGAATGCTATTGAAAAAAGTCTGGACAATGGAGTGGTAAGTTTACTCTTTCTCCTTCTCTGCCTTTCTCAAGGCCAAGACGTTTCATCCACAAAAATTGCATTAAAAACTCTGACCATCTACTTTTGCTAACCAAACCAAACCAGGCTAGGTAACACAGCTTCTGTGAGCAAAGATGAATAAAAGCAGTACCTCCTCACCCCCAACATCCATTCTGAACTCCTTAGGTCATACTCTCTCTGTAGGCCTATAGGACTACAATGTAGTCCAGAGTTGTGGTCATTGTAAGGATGGGTGCTATTGTGGGGCCAGGGAATCCCTTTTGCTAACTCCATGTCAATGAAGCATGAAGATAGGTAACTATATGAAAAAAATCATCTTATTCCAAATTCTATCCCTGCAGGTCTTGAAGTTCCCGTGCCCCTTTGGCCCTATCTTGCCAAGATTGCCTATTTTCTAGATATTTTAGCTTAGTTTATATTCGCACATACAATCTTACTGATTACAGTTGCTTTGTAAAATTCACACAATTGTGTTCATCTCAGAGATGAGGAAATGAAGGTTCAGAGATGCGTGGAGACTTTACCAACATCACATGGCTCTCAAGTGGCTCAGAGATTTGAAACTTGGCTATTGGGCTGCAGAGCTTTTTTGGTTGCTCCTTGCCCACTGTGCCCTCTGTTTGCAGATGTATTTTGTAATGCCCCTGCTGTGATGCCAGCCAAAATCCAGCACCTGCTTATTCTTTGTCTGCATTCATCAATGTCTTGAAGACCAGTGGACTGCTTCCCAGGCCTCCAGTTTCTACAGGAAACCAAGACATAGAAAAGAAGGTATTGGCTCCATATTTCCTAGGGCTGCCTGGTGCAGGGGAGCACTATACCTTTAAAAATGTCCTAAAATGCCCTCAACTTTTATATAGATGTACAAACAGGCTGAGGATGTAACTCACTTAGGAGAGTGCTTAGCTAACCTCACAAAGCATTGGGTTTGAGCCCCAGCCTTACATAAACAAAGCATGGTGGTGCATGCTGCTTGTAATTCCATCCAGGGCTTGGGAGGTGGGGACAGGAAGATGAAGGCTAGCCTTGGCTGTATAGCAATTTCAAGACCAGCCTGGGCTACATAAGATCTGGGGTGAAATTAACTTCAAAAATAAATTCTGATTTGTTGATTCTAGGGGTTAGAGTGCTATTAGATATGGAATGTAGAGGCTTAACTGTGGTGGACATGTGCTTAGACCTCAGTAGAGATGCCTTGGTGTGAGTGAGCCTTCAATGTAATCTATTCAGTTTGTTTCTTGGGAAAAATTGACAAAGCTTCCTCACGTCATGAAGAGATGCAGGAGTTCAGATGGAGGTAGCTGGTCCTAAGAGTCATACTTTCTATTCTGGAACCTTGAGTTTTTGTAGCAACTGAACCCCTTCAGGCCTCTCTGCTGACCCCTGGCCAGGCTCTAGATCGTTCCCTTCTCTGCTTTGCCCTCAGAATCTTCACTGTTTCATCCCCATGGGGAGGCACACTGGCAGCCAGAATTTGCCCACAACATGGTGCATTTCACCACCTCTGAGAGGCCTTGAATCACTGTTCCTGGATGGTAGCTTTTAAACCTTTCTTTCTTTTCTTTCCTTCTTTCCTTCCTTCCTTCTTTCCTTCCTTCCTTCTTTCTTTCTCTTTCTTTTTCCTTCTGTACTTCCCTTCTCATTCCCTCCTCTTTCTCCTCTCTTTTCTTTGCTTTTTCTGTCATTTTCTTTTCCTGTCCTTCCCATTTTTCAATATTTTTCTTTGAGAAAACTGACTTTCTCTCTCCCGAGGTCAATCAAATGTCAATAGCTTTTCAGCTAGGGGTGGAACTTCATGCCCATCAACCCTCCTGAATGCTAGAATTAAAAGTTTTTTTCTGGTTTGAGTTTCTGAGGAACTTCTGCATGTTGTCATAATCAACTGAATTTACATGTACATCTACCCTGTGTCTGTGTACACTGTTTCTTTGAAGTCATCCACCACCTCTGGCTCTTAGACTTTTCCCATGTAAATTCCTGAGATTTGATGGTGGAAAAATTGTAAGGGTTAGGGCTGAGCACTTCTCAGTCTCTTCTCTGTACACTGACTAGTTGCAGGTGTCTGTGTTCATTGCAGTCTCCTGTAAGGAGCTTCTCTGATGACAGTACAGCAATAAGTAATTTGGAGTCGTTTTGATGCTGTATCCATTTACAAATATAATAATAGAATTTCCCCTAAAGTGTGGGATCTTAGAGAACAGGCCTTGGTTCCTCCCACACCATTTGCACCGCTGTTCCACTGGTGGCCATATTATAGCTAGAAGCTTTCACAGCTCGGTGAGATTAATGAATACTTTTCTAGTAGTATATGCAGCTTCTTCCAGCACCATGAATACTAGCCAGGAGGGACAAGGATTCCAGTTGAGTACTAGCTACATTTCTTTCCATTTTGCTGTGCAGCCAAACTCTCAACAATCCTCCTGCTTCTCCAAGTGTTGGAATTACAAACATGCATTTTTACACCTGGCCTTGAGCCCCTTTGAGCTCCTTGCTTTTATCACACAGGTTTACCCCTGCTTGAGAAAAGAATAGGTTGGACACCAATTGCTAACTAAAGAATTACAGATACTTTTCTTTTTTAGCTTTTTTGAGACTGTTTTATTTCATCAAACCTAAATGTTTTGATACATCAATACATCAGTACATGTCATGTCCCAGTAGTTTCCTTGTATAAGATTTGTATATTATGTTACATTCCTTTTTTATTGGTTATTTTATTGATTTACATTTCAAATGTTTCCCCCTTTGCTTGTTTTCCCTCTGCAAACCCCTTATCGCATCCCCACTCCTTCTATGTGGGTGCTTCCCCAACCCACCTACCCACTCCCTCCTCTCCACCCTACCTCCCTCTATGCTGGGGCATTAAGCCTCCACAGGACCAAGGGCCTCTCCTCCTTTTGATATCTGACAAAGTCATCCTCTGCTGCATATGCAGCTGGCCATGCTCCCTCCATGTGTACTCTTCGGTTGGTGATTTAGCCCTGGGAGCTCTGGGGGTTCTAGATGGTTTATATTGTTGTTCTTCCTATGGGGTTGCAAACTCCTTCAGCTCCTCCATTCCTTTCCCTAACTCCTCCATTGGGGTCTCCATGCTCAGAGAGATGGTGCATCTGCATCTGTATTGATCAGGCTCTAGCAGAGCCTCTCAGGGGACAGCTATACTGGGCTCATGTTGACAAGCACTTCTTGACATCAGCAATAGTGTCTGGGTTTGCTGTCTGCAGATGGGATATTTCCCTAGGTGGGGCAGTCTCTAGGTGGCCTTTCTTTCAGTCTCTGCTCCACTTTTTGTCCCTGCATTTCATTCAGACAGAGGCAATTCTGAGTTAACATTTTTTGATATTGGTGAGTGACCCCATCCCTCAACAGAGGGCATGCCTAACCACTGCGTATTGTTCTCTCTCCGGTTTGTTGGATATTTCAACTAATGTCATCCCCGTTGGGTCCTCTTGCTTCCCTAGCATCTGGGACTTTCTAGTGGCTATGCGCATTTCCCCACCCCGACTGCTACACACCTCTGTTCAGTTTCTTGACCCTCTGCACTTCCTCCCCCATCTCCTCCCACACCCGATCCTGCCCCCCCTTTTCCCTCCCCTTTCTCTCTCCCTCCCAGGATCCTTCTACCTTTTGTTCCCCCGTCTAAGTAGGACTGAAGTATCCACACTTTGGTCTTCCTTCTTCTTGAGCTTCATATGGTCTGTGAATTGTATCTTGGGTAGTCCAAGCTTATGGGCTAATATCCACTAATCAGTGAGTACATACCATGTGTGTTCTTTTGTGACTGGGTTACCGCACTCAGGAAGATATTTTCTAGTTCCATCCATTTGCCTAAGTGTTTCATGAATTCATTGTTTTTAATAGCTGAGTAATACTCCATTGTGAAAATGTACGACATTTTCTGTATCCATTCCTCCATTGAGGGACATCTGGGTTCTTTCCAGCTTCTGGCTATTATAAATAGGGCTGCAACAAATGAACCTCTAAAAGAAATACAGGTTGAGATACTTGTTATCCTAGACAACCTGGTAAATACGGCACCACTGTTCCCATACAAGTTCACCTTAGAGCCGGGCGTGGTGGCGCACGCCTGTAATCCCAGCACTTGGGAGGCAGGCGGATTTCTGAGGTCGAGGCCAGCCTGGTCTACAGAGTGAGTTCCAGGACAGCCAGGGCTACACAGAGAAACCCTGCCTCAAAACAAACAAACAAACAAACAAACAAAAAACCAAAAAAAAAAACCCAAAACAAGTTCACCTTAGCCTATTCCCACATTTTATCCACAAAGCTTCAATACTTAAAAAACCCCAGCATGATTATTTGAATATCATGCAAACCAACACAGATTTCAGCATAAGTATGTCCTATGCAATGTCTGGACTGTCCTTTTACCCAAGTTGACTTACTGTTTGTAATTCAGATGTAACCAAGCCTCATGTCTTTAATTTGGCACCTGTCTTTCCACACCCAGCTTAAGGATTCCTGGGACAGACAGCAAGTTAAAGCCACCTGGGCAAGAGACCAATGAACTGACTGTGGTGGTGGCAGCTATGGGGGAGCTTTTCTGCCCTTCTCCAATCTCACACTTTGTGGCATTCTCAGAGAGTGCAGCCTCCATCTTCACACCCATGCCACTATAATTATAGGTTTTTCATGTTTTACTCCCCAGAGGGCTTTATGCTTCTTGAATGCTGGGGCTGGGACTTAAAACCTTTACCATGTGCATGACCCGAGTGGGGGAGAAGTAAAAAACAAACAAACAAAACTGTGATTCTTTTCTTGTTTATTTCTTTGTTTCAGAATTTTGTGTAACCCAGCTGGTCTTGAACTCACTATGTAGCCAGGATGACCTTGAACTTCATGCTAGGTAAACATTCCATTAACTTAGCTCCATCCCCAGAACTATCTCAGAGAACTGTCAACATAAATAAGTGAGTGCCTCAAATTGTGTAAGTTCAAAGGGGGGGAGGTGATTTGTGAAAAGAAAGGGTGTCTGGCCTGCTTCATGAATTAGAAGGGTGGGTCCCTGCTCTCAGTGGACATGTAGGGTATAAATTAGCAGTTGTATACACAGTTGACCAATATACTATCATATTTCCCGCAATAATACCTTTTCCTACCTCCATTAGCATTTCAGAGGCCTCATCTCCAGCCACAGCGCCAAGCTGGGTGGACAGTGAGTAGGGGGAAGAGCAAGGCAGCCAGCGGGGGAGGGTTTCATTCTCTGCCAGAGGTGACTACAAGATTGGTTGAGGGAGAAGAGAAAAGGGCTCACTTAAAAGGGAAGCCATCTGTGACCTAGGCTGGCAGCCAAATGGAGAAAGTGACTAGATTGGACAAGGCAGGGAACGTAACTGTGAAGAAGTCTGGGGCAGGGCCAGGGCCAGGGAAGTGGCTAGAGTCCACCAGGTTGGCCCCACCATATGGACAGGATGGGAGGGACACTGAACTGACACTGGGGACTGGGAGGAAAGGCACAGGGACTGTTAGAACTTCAGTAACTGCCCCCCAACACAGCAGGAATTCTGTGACCAGCGAGGAAGTGGTGAGATACAGAATCAAGGAACAGACTGGCCTAGGAATTTCTAATGCCACTTAAATACGGACCAGTCTGAGTGCTCCCTGATGACTCCTGGTTGTGAAGGAAAGGTCCAGGGTCTCTGGCCTGGCCCCTTGGAGTGCCAGAGGTTTTTGTTGGCTGTTGTGTGGGAGCCTGGAAGTTAATGACTTTAAAGGACCTGGCGGGGACTTCTCAGCACAGAGGAAACAGGCCAACTAAGGGAACTTCTTGGATGGAAATCTGTGCTCAGGTTGTCACCAGCAAAGGCTTGTATTCTTTCTTGTTTTCAGGATGCCTGATAAACAGTCTTCAGCCCCAAAGGCAACCCTTGTGTTGTGACAGGTATAAGCTTCCTCAGCACATTCCCTGTCCTTCATGCCTGGAGCCAGAGAGGATGATTAGTGAAGGTATCCAGGGCCATTCACTATCCATGCATGGTAATTTCATTACCCCTAGATTCTCCCACACCCAGCCCAGACTTTACTAACTGAAAGTACTAAGGAGGTGTTTGTTGATGAAGAAATGAACTGGTGAGCAAATGAGCCTAGAACTTGTTACTGGGTGACATGTGATCCTTTAGAAACATTTTCTGAGTATCTACTCAGCCTTCTTGCACCAATGACAGTGGACTCCTCCCTCCCCAGATGTCCCCAGTGTTCTATGTTTTGGCACAGGAATCTGAGACACCTGTTGTAGAACACCTGTAACTAATTGCAAATAACTCTCGCGCTCCAGGTCATTGACTGTATTCCCTCATAGAAGGAGGGATAAACATTTTCACAGGGCCGTCACCTGCGATTGAAGCTACTCCCTTCTGTGCCAGCTCATCAGGAGATGCTAGAGTAAATAGACTGGGGAAGGTTAACTAAGGGGAGGAACTCCATCTATGCAGCTATTAAGAAGCGATCATCCATGCTGAGGGAAGACTTTCTGGTAGCATGGTTGTCTGCTTATGGGTCACTTATACTCTTATAACTGATCGATCATCCATACTCAGTGAGTAAGCCCAGTAAAGGAGTTGGTCTCCCAAGTTGGGTTTTGGTGGAATTGTGGTGCACAGTGGACACTAGGAAACTCTGCTAAGTGAGCTGCTGTTGTGAGACCATAATTGCCTAGAATTGTTCCCCAAACTGGGCAGGGCTGAGCTCAAAGGCTTCAGATGGTTCTGAGGAAGAGATGCAGGGGCTAATAATCTGGGTAGTGGTTTGGAAAGTAGCCACCATCAAGACCAATTGCTTTCAGAACTGGTGCAGAACTTGTATGGAAACTATATTTCTATCCTTTCAGCTGCCTCCCTGGCCCAGCACTGAGAAGATCCTGTGTGCTTGGCAGTCTCCTTGTTTCAGCACTGTCCACAGGATGGCTGAACTGACAGGCTTTGCCCCCTCCCCCATGATTTGCCTAGTAACCCACATTTGTGGCCGGGCATTGGTCTAACTATACCTGCATTGACTGGTGCTAGGGTTTTCAGTGTTAGCAAGTACAAATACAGGCTCCCCAAGTTCAATTTGAGTGTCTGCTAAACAAACACTTTTTTCAAACATAAGTATGCTCTGTGAAACCTTTGGACCATATATACACTACAAGATTATCCACTGTTTATTTAGAAAAATAAATATAACCAATCTTCTGCCTTTGCTCTGGCAAGCTTAGCTGGAGCTTGTCCATATGCTGGGGACTGAAAAGGAATAAACCTTGAGTGTAGGAAAACCTGCTGCCACCACAAACATTTTAAATTGTCAAAACAGTAGCATTAATTTTTTTCTCTGCATGGCAGAAATATCATCCTATGTTATTCTTAATACTGAGCCTAAATATTCTTTGATTATCTTCAGAGGGCCTGTGAGTACTTGGTGCCCCTACCCTCACCTGTTTGGGTGAGACATGTAGCAGCCATGTGCTTTTTTAGAAGGTACTCTTTTGCTGGAGAACTTTTATGTTTCCAGTACAAAGGTCACTTCATTATGTCACTTGAACTGCAGAGCAAGGAAGGAAAAGCCAAGACAGCTAAGACATAGTTCAATACCGATTACACAGCCTCTAATTGCACAGTGACTCTGATAGACCCGTGTTATTATTTCATTCTAAAGATGGGGAAACTGAAGCCCAGACAGGAAAAAGGAATTGAGAATGAAGCTCATCTTTAAACTCCATTCTCAAAACTAGTGCCTAAACAACCAGCATTACCCCTATTCTATGAGTCTTGTATTTCTGCTTTGGTCCTCAGTTTCCCTATTTATTCATTGAAGAGTAATGAAATGGTGATTCCGGGGAGTTTAACACTCCCTTCCCTTTCTTCTCTCTGCTACTGCTGGCCCAGCTCAGGGGTTACATGATTCTTCCTCATCTTTGGGGCTCAGGGAACTTTAAGCACCCCCTATGGGTTCCCTATTCTTCTTAGAATGGTTCTTTTACTATTTTCAGTATATCTGTCTCCCTAGCATGGCTGGAAAAATTGTGTCCCAGTCTGTTGCATCCTCTTGTCTACTTGAATCCCTCACTCATTACTTCTAAGCCTTAGCTTCAATGTCACTTCCTTGTTGACCTCCCTGAGTTAAAGTTGACACCTCAAATGATGCATTCGCTTTTCATTAAAATGAAATTCATAGAATACAAAATCAACTATTTAAAATATACAATGTGTTGGCATTTGGTAGTTTTATAAAGCCATGAAGCTATCACTTTGATCTAGTTCCAAGACATTTTTATCTTTTCAAAAATGAGACCCTACACCCATTAGGCAGGCACTCCGTATCCCTCCCTGCTCCAGTCTCTGGCAACCTGCAAGTTGCCCATCCCCGCCCCCCATTTCTATGGAAATTACACACAAATGAATTCATGTAATAGCCTGTCTCCTGTCTGGCCTTTTCTGCTTAGTATAATGTCTTCAAGGGCCAATCAGGTTGGATTATGCGACAGTGCTTCGTTTCTTTTTCTAGCTGGATATTATTCCGTTATATAGATAGACCACATTTTTTTTGTCCATTCACCAATTGTTGGAGACTTGGATTTTTTTAACTTCTTGCCTAGTCTACTATGAATGCTACTGATTTATGGGTACAGTAGTTCTGGTGTGAACATAATTTTTCAGTTACATTGGGTATATACTTAGGAGAGGAATGATCACATCAATTGATGACTTCATCGTCATCTTATTGAACAACCACCAAATTTTCTCTACTGTGGCTGTTGGCCTTTCAGCTTGGATAAGAAGGTATCCTGAGACAAAGGATCCCAGGAACCACACAGCTCTGAGGTGGGACAGTGTCCCAATGGAAAAGGGATCCTAAGACACAGGAGCCCAGGAAGCCTCCTCAGCAGAGGTGCTGCAGTTCCTAGGGGAGGGTATTCCCAGCTGAATTGAGGAACTCAGGCTCCTCAGGCCCTCTCATTTGCTTCTCTTCTCTTCAGTGCTTCTTGTCTTCTTCCAATGAGAGAGTTATAGCAGGCAGTAAATCTCATGAAAGAGATTTATTGGAGGGCCCAGGGTGTGGAGGGATGAGTCCAGGACTGCTTTCCTGTGCTCCTGGGAGGGAACAAACAGCAGAGAATTGAACAAAGGGCAGTGCTTATATAGGGTTCTTGGAAGCTTTCTAAGGTGAGAGATTTCCAGGGTGAGGACTGATGGGATTTTGGGACCTGAGCTTGGGGGAGCCCAGGTTGGTGGGTTTTCCTGTTCAGGGATTGGTGGGGTTTTGTGCTCAGGTTTCAGTTGCTATGGAACGTTCAGGGATTGGTGGCTTTTGTTCAGACTTTTCACCTAAAATTAACATAATCTGGGGAGGGTCCTGTTGAGGACTGGAGACAAAGTTTGTGACAATTACAGAGCCTGGAAACTCAGTTATAACAGTCTGTGGGAGTGGCCTGGCTCCTAGAGCTCCTCAGGCCAGGGCCTGGCCACTTTTCCTTACTGAGGGTTTACCAAGTTTACCAAGTATACAATGTTTACAAAGTATTCAAAATTTACAAGGTATGTAAAGTTTACAAAGGGAGTCCAAGCAGAGAATGCCTTCCCTGCTGCCTGAGTGGTGTGAATATTCAACAGTGGCTACACACTTGCCCTTCCTATAAGAAATTCACAAACGTTCAGTCACTGTGCACCTTCGAATATCATTTGCTATTCTGATCCCACATAGTCAAGTAGGTGGAAATTTTTTTTGCGGGGGAGAGGCAGGGGCTTCCTTCCCATTCAAGTGCTCATGAGGGCTTTTGAGGTCAGAGGTTTCATGTGGCTCTTCGGAATTCTATCTTCAGTGTCTAGCTCCTTCTCACATGGAGACAAAGCCAATGCCAGAGTAAATATACTCTCACTGAATGAATCCCTGGCTCCTAGCCCAGGGCTTGCCACAGTGAAGGATCATAGCAGTTATGTGTTGTATGTCTTTGCTCAGTGGCCCTAGGACAAAGCCTGGCTCCAAAGGTTGAAAGGCTATCAGGATCATCCATATAGTAGGACCCAGCCATGTGGGCTCAGGCTCAGCGTAGCAGACCCAAGAGACCAAAGCAGGAGCTCTGCTCTCGACAAGGGCACTTGGTCTTAATGGGGTTCAGAGCAAGGTGAGTAAGCCTGGTGGAGGCACCCTTGCAAGCACTGCCTTCCCCTATTTGGTTCTCCCTCTGGAAGCCTGTTGGGAAGCTTTGCCCAGCTTCCCAGCTTCACACCCACATTGCCCCCTTGACTCTAGATCATAGCTTCTGATGTAGCTTCTAGCAATTAGTATCTGTTGCACACAGCCTCTGAGGTGAGGGAATCCATCCACTGCCTGCTGGGCAAAGGGAAACCTCAGTTGGAACATGTACTCAGGCTTTTATCCTATCTTCTGTGGTTCTTCTAGGATGGGGCACAATGAGGCTTGAAGGCTGCAGCTCCTGGGTCTCTGCTTCTTGGCACACATTTCCCAGGTTTTCCCAGGACAACCCTCAGAGAACTCTTTACATATAAAAGTACTATATGGCTCAGAAATATCACCTGTAAGGATAAACTCCAAAGAATTAAACACATGTTCAGTTGAAAACATCAGTGTCCATAGGTGCACTATTTACACAAATTACCAACAAGCATATGAAAGGAGAAAATATGCTAGTGCTACACAAAGAAATATTATTCAGCAATACAAAGGATTGCTGCAACAACATATACTATAATATGGACTCTGCACGGTTTTGGGTTTGTTTGTTTTTTTTTTTAACTTCACACAAGCTGGAGTCAGCTGGCAAGAAGGAACCTCAACTAAGGAAGTGCTTCTATCAGATGGGCCTGTGGGAAAGTCTTTTGGAGGCGTTTTCCAGATTAATGATTGATGTGGAAGAACCTGGTTCACCAAGAATGGTATCAACCCCAGGCAGGTGATTGTGGATAGCATAAGAAAGCGATCTGAGAAAGTAAGCAGTGCTCCTTCATGGCTTCTACTTCAGCTCCTGCTTCCAGATCCATGCCCTGAGCTCCTGCCTTGCCTTTCATCAGTCATGGGCCATGATCTAGAAGTGTAAGCTAAATAAATGCCTCTTTTAAAAATTCCTGAGTCGTTTCAGTGTTTTTCCACACAAACAGAAAAAAAAACAAACAAACAAAGTAGGACAATGGATGACACTCAGAACAGTGTCCTGTCTAAGAGAATCTATATACAAAAAGTCACATTGTATAACTCCATTTATAGGAAATGTCCAGAATGGGAAATCTATAGAAGACAGATTGGTGGTTGCCAAGGTCTGGAGGCTGAGGGGTTAGGTAGCTGCTAGGTGGGTGCAGGGTGTCCTTTTAGGTGATAAAACTGTTTCACAACCAAGGAAGTTATGTTTGTGGCAAGTGCTGTATTTGTACTAAATACCACCAAATTACACACACCTAATGGTTAATTTTACTCTATGTGAATTTACCTCTCTTTTTAAAAAAAAAGTCCTCGGTACCAAATGCCCATTTAAGCCTCAGGATTGAAAGCTCTCATTAGGGAATACTTTCAGGCAAAGGCAGAAAATGGTAGGTAGATTTATGCTGGGAATTACTGGGCTTTGGCACAAGTGAGTTCACATGAGACCCCAATATTCTGTTCCAGGACCTTCCATTAGCATTTTTGCTTTTGAGATTAGTACCCAAATAAGTACTATTGTTTGTATCCACCCTGAGCCAGTCTCCAGAAATTATGTAATGAGATATTCCTGTGTTTTTTCACATCTGGATGACCCCTGAGACCTCCGTGGCTGCATTGAGCCAAAGTGCGCTGTGGTTGTCCCTTACCCTAGCAATGAAAAGTAGCAACTGACAGCTCTTTTGGAAGATGGGCTTTGTCACTTCAGAAAGGACTCTCTGCTTTAGGTCTGCAGTGTGGAGAGTTGTTCACAAGCCTGGTCTGGTTTAGGAGGTGATATTCAGTTGGTCTAGGAGGGAATATTCAGGTGAGTCATACTTCTGTGATCAGTCTGGCTAAAAACCTCAAAAAGAGCAACTAGGTTTTAGAGGACAAACCTCATCCCAGGGAAGATCTCAGGGCTTCCCACTAGAACACTGCTGCCAGCTTGATCACCATGGATTGCTCAGTTGCTTGGTTGGCTTTCTTATGCTGTCCAGGACCACCTTCATTATGAACCAGATGCCAGAAGAATCTCCAGGACAGCCTTGAAGCTAAAGTCTCTGAAAGCTAGGCTGCTTCTTCTCACAATAACGTGGGTGGCATGTTTTCAAAGGTCATTTTGGAAGCATATAGGGACTAATTCATAACTCCCAGAGCCTTGGCTTGTAGCTCTAAATGTTAGAGGGGGCTTTCTAACGAACTGATCCAAACACACCTGTTTCTACTTAAAAGTCTTCTAGGGCTTCCAGTGGCTTTCTGGATCAAATGTAAGCATCTGAACACACTTTGTAAAGCATTTGTAAGTCTCTGGTCCCTCCCACTGGCTCCAGCATTGTTGCCTTAAGTTCCCTCATGAAAAGAAGCTGGCATTATTCCAGCAAGTCCCCCCTTCTTAACAATGACTGCCCTTGATATGCTAGGTCCTGGAGCCCAAAGGACAGAGATCCATAGGTTCATAGGACATACTAAAAGCTGCTCAGGATTCCAGGCTTTAGGATATCAGGTTAGCATCCCAAAGCCAGAGCAGGTATGCTCTAGGATTGTTCTGTGCTGCTCATGGTCGGCTAGGGGGAGAGCTCCTGGACTTGTAGCATCTTAGAACTATACTCAGAACCCATCACATTGCTGATGAACCAATCTTGACAAGTCTTTCTGGATCCTTTAGAAAACATTGTGTGTGTGCATGTGTGTGCATGTATGCCTGTGTACATGTGTACCATACAGTGTATACACAATTAGCCGGGCGGTGATGGCACACACCTGCAATCTCAGCACTTGGGAGGCAGAAGCAGGCAGATTTCTGAGTTCGAGGCCAGCCTGGTCTACAGAGTGAGTTCCAGGACAGCCAGGGCTACACAGAGAAACCCTGTCTCGAAAAAACCAAATCCAAAAAACCAAAAAACCAAAAAAAGAGAGAGAGAGGAGAGAGAGAGAGAGAGAGAGAGAGAGAGAGAGAGAGAGAGAGAACAGAATTGGTTCTCCTTCTGCCATGTGGGTTCTAGGGATTAAATTCACATTATCAGTCTTGGCAACAAATACCTTTACCTAAGAGGCCATCTCTCTGCCCCTCTCCCATTTTTGTCATTTGTTTTCTGGCCTTTGTCAATCATAACAGCTTGCAATGCCTTTATGTAGATGCACCAATCCTTTAATAGAAAGGGCAAGTAAACCAGTTTACCCTCAAACTTGACAGCGATTTTGCTGCCTTAGTCTCCTGAGTACTGGAATTATATGTATGCACCAAGGCCACCCAGATATTATGTTTACTTAAATATTAAATTTAATAGGGAAAGGTATGGCCTAGAAACTAGAACTAGGAGGTTCAAAGATATGGTAGACCTACTACTGTACTGCCACCCACAATATTCATCTGAAACTTTGTACCCATCGTGTCAATAATGTGGCTGCAGATAGCCATTATGACTATATGGTTTTTCATTTAACTGAATTAGACAAAAGAGCCAAGAAAGGTCTCAATGGAACCATTTAGTTTGTTTGCTCATCCCTGGATCAGTGACAGAAGGAGATACCAAACTCTGTTCAGTTTAAACTGAGAATCCTGCATTGTATTAGGACCTGTGTATCACAAGTCCAGTCCCTACTTGCACCTTTAGGATAAGTCAGGTTATCAGGGCTACTCCAGACTCCATGCTTCCTCTGCCACAGCACTAGTGTTAATATAGAGCCAACAAGGTCTTGTTACTGTCAGTTCTGGGAGGTCAGGAGCTGCCTTGGGTTCTCTGCAGCCTCAGAGACTGGAGCAGGAGAGCTGCTATTCACTATTTGTTGAATGGTATGGAGAATGAATGGGTGTAATTGATGTGAGTAGCATGTGTCAAGAAAGATGAGTGGGGTTGGGGAAAGCCATTGGTGATAATTAAAATGTAAATTTAATAAGGAAAATTATGAATTCCCCCTATTATAGTGAGACAATCAAACACATGATAGATCCATCTATTACCAAACTCCTAAAATTTTTAGCCTCTTCTTTTTTTTTGGGGGGGGGGATTTGATATTTTTTTTCTCTTTTTTTTTATTCGATATATAATTTATTTACATTTCAAATGATTTCCTCTTTTCTAGCCCCCCACTCCCCGAAAGTCCTGTAAGCCCCCTTCTCTCCCCCTGTCCTCCCCCCCACCCCTTCCCACTTCCCCTATCTGGTTTTGCCGAATACTGCTTCACTGAGTCTTTCCAGAACAAGGGGCCACTCCTCCTTTCTTCTTGTACCTCATTTGATGTGTGGATTATGTTTTGGGTATTCCAGATTTCTAGGTTAATATCCACTTATTAGTGAGCGCATACCATGATTGATATTTTGAGTCAGGGTTACCTCACTTAGTATGATGTTCTCTAGCTCCATCCATTTGCCTAAGAATTTCATGAATTTATTGTTTCTAATGGCTGAATAGTACTCCATTGTGTAGATATACCACATTTTTTGCATCCACTCTTCTGTTGAGGGATACCTGGGTTCTTTCCAGCATCTGGCAATTATAAATAGGGCTGCTATGAACATAGTAGAGCATGTATCCTTATTACATGGTGGGGAATCCTCTGGGTATATGTCCAGGAGTGGTATAGCAGGATCTTCTGGAAGTGAGGTGGCCAGTATTCAGAGGAACCGCCAGACTGATTTCCAGAGTGGTTGTACCAATTTGCAACCCCACCAGCAGTGGAGGAGTGTTCCTCTTTCTCCACACCCTCTCCAACACCTGCTGTCTCCTGAATTTTTAATCTTAGCCATTCTGACTGGTGTAAGGTGAAATCTCAGGGTTGTTCTGATTTGCATTTCCCTAATGACTAATGAAGTTGAGCATTTTTTAAGATGCTTCTCTGCCATCCGAAGTTCTTCAGGTGAGAATTCTTTGTTTAACTCTGTACCCCATTTTTTAATAGGGTTGTTTGGTTTTCTGGAGTCTAACTTCTTGAGTTCTTTATATATATTGGATATTAGCCATCTATCTGATGTAGGATTGGTGAAGATCTTTTCCCAATTTGTTGGTTGCCGATTTGTCCTCTTGATGGTGTCCTTTGCCTTACAGAAACTTTGTAATTTTATGAGGTCCCATTTGTCAATTCTTGATCTTAGAGCATACGCTATTGGTGTTCTGTTCAGAAACTTTCTCCCTGTACTGATGTCCTCAAGGGTCTTCCCCAGTTTCTTTTCTATTAGCTTCAGAGTGTCTGGCTTTATGTGGAGGTCCTTGATCCATTTGTATTTGAGCTTAGTACAAGGAGACAAGGATGGATCAATTTGCATTCTTCTGCATGCTGACCTCCAGTTGAACCAGCACCATCTGTTGAAAAGGCTATCTTTTTTCCATTGGATGTTTTAAGCCTCTTTGTTGAGGATCAAGTGGCCATAGGTGTGTGGGTTCATTTCTGGATCTTCAATCCTGTTCCATTGATCCTCCTGCCTGTCACTGCACCAATACCATGTAGTTTTTTAACACTATTGCTCTGTAGTATTGCTTGAGGTCAGGGATACTGATTCCCCCAGACTTTCTTTTGTTGCTGAGAATAGTTGTAGCTATCCTGGGTTTTTTGTTATTCCCGATAAATTTGATAATTGCTCTTTCTAACTCTGTGAAGAATTGAGTT
Organism: Apodemus sylvaticus; assembly: GCF_947179515.1. Lineage (NCBI taxonomy): Eukaryota > Metazoa > Chordata > Mammalia > Rodentia > Muridae > Apodemus > Apodemus sylvaticus. The sequence continues at coordinate 147,630,063 of NC_067495.1, read as the reverse complement.
GGGATTTTGATGGGTATTGCATTGAATCTGTATATTGCTTTCGGCAAAATGGCCGTTTTAACTATATTGATTCTACCAATCCATGAGCATGGGAAGTTTTCCCATTTTTTGAGGTCTTCTTCCATTTCCTTCTTCAAAGTCGTGAAGTTCTTGACATACAGATCTTTCACATGTTTGGTAAGAGTCACCCCAAGATACTTTATGCTGCTTGTGGCTATTGTGAAGGGGGTCATTTCCCTAATTTCTTTCTCAGCCTGCTTATCCTTTGAGTATAGGAAGGCCACTGATTTGCTTGAGTTGATTTTATAACCTGCCACTTTGCTGAAGTTGTTTATCAGCTGTAGGAGTTCTCTAGTGGAATTTTTTGGGGCACTTAGATAGACTATCATGTCATCTGCAAATAATGATAGTTTGACTTCTTCCTTTCCAATTTGTATCCCTTTGACCTCCTTATGTTGTCGAATTGCCCGAGCTAGTACCTCAAGTACAATATTGAAAAGATAAGGAGAAAGGGGGCAGCCCTGTCTGGTCCCTGATTTTAGTGGGATTGCTTCAAGTTTCTCTCCATTTAGTTTGATGCTGGCTACCGGTTTGCTGTATATTGCTTTTACTGTGTTTAGGTATGGGCCTTGAATTCCTGTTCTTTCCAAGACTTTAAGCATGAAAGGATGCTGAATCTTGTCAAATGCTTTTTCAGCATCCAATGAAATGACCATGTTGTTTTTTTCTTTGAGTTTGTTTATATAGTGGATTGCATTGATGTATTTCCGTATATTGAACCAACCCTGCATTCCCGGGATAAAGCCTACTTGATCATGGTGGATGATCGTTTTGATGTGTTCTTGGATTCGGTTGGCAAGAATTTTATTGAGTATTTTTGCATCGATGTTCATAAGGGAAATTGGTCTGAAGTTCTCTTTCTTTGTTGGATCTTTGTGTGGTTTTGGTATCAGCATAATTGTGGCTTCGTAGAAGGAATAGGGTAGGGTTTCTTCTGTTTCTATTTTGTGGAAGAGTTTGAAGAGTATTGGTGTTAACTCTTCTTTGAAGGTCTGATAGAATTCTGCACTGAAACCATCTGGTCCTGTGCTTTTTTTGGTTGGAAGGCTTTCTATGACTCCTTCTATTTCTTTAGGCATTATGGGACTGTTTAGATGATCTATTTGGTCCTGATTCAATTTTGGTATTTGGTATCTGTCAAGGAAATTGTCCATTTCCTCCAGATTCTCCAGTTGTGTTGAGTACAGGCTCTTGTAGTAGGATTTGATGATTTTTTGGATTTCCTAAGTTTCCGTTGTTATATCTCCCTTTTCATTTCTAAGTTTGTTAATTTGGATACTTTCTCTGAGCCCTTTGGTCATTCTGGCTAAGGGTTTATCTATCTTGTTGATTTTTTCAAAGAACCAGCTCCTGGTTTTGTTGATTCTTTGTATGGTTCTCTTTGTTTCTACTTGATTGATTTTAGCCCTGAGTTTGATGATTTCCTGCCTTCTACTCCTCCTGGGTGAAATAGCTTCTTTTTGTTCCAGGGCTTTCAGGTGTGTCATTAAGCTGGTAATGTATGCTCTCTCCATTTTCTTTTTGGAGGCACTCAGGGCTATGAGTTTTCCTCTTAGCACTGCTTTCATTGTGTCCCATAGATTTGGGTATGTTGTGTCTTCATTTCCATTGTGTTCTAAAAAGTCTTTAATTTCTTGTTTTATTTCTTCCTTGACCAAGGTATCATTGAGTAGAATATTGTTCAGTTTCCACGTGTATGTGGGTTTTCTGTTGTTTTTGTTGCTATTGAAGACCACTTTTACTCCATAGTGATCTGATAGGAGGCATGGGGTTAGTTCGATCTTCTTATATTTGTTGAGGTCTGTCTTGTGACCAATTATATGGTCGATTTTGAAGAAGGTACCATGAGGTGCTGAGAAAAAGGTATATTCTTTTGCTTTAGGATAGAATGTTCTATATATATATCTGTTAAATCTAATTGGTCCAAAGCTTCAATTAGTTTCATTGTGTCCCTGTTTAGTTTCTGTTTTCCTGATTGGTCCACTGAGTGTTGAAGTCACCCACAATTATTGTGTTAGGTGCAATGTGTGCTTTGAGCTTTAATAAAGTTTCTTTTATGAAAGAGGGTGCCCTTGCATTTGGAGCATAGATGTTCAGGATTGAGAGTTCTTCTTGTTGTATTTTTCCTTTGATCAGCAAGAAGTGTCCCTCAGAGTCTCTTTTGATGACTTTGGGTTGAAAGTCAATTTTATCGGATATTAAAATGGCTACTCCAGCTTGTTTCCTGAGACCATTTGCTTGTAAAATTGTCTTCCAGCCTTTTACTCTAAGGTAATGTTTGTTTTTGACCCTGAGGTGTGTTTACTGTAAGCAGCAAAATGTAGGGTCCTGTTTAAGTATCCAGTCAGTTAGTCTATGTCTTTTTATTGGGGCATTAAGTCCATTGATGTTAAGAGATATTAAGGAATAGTGATTGTCACTTCCTGTCATTTTTGACGTTATTTTTTAAATTTGATTGGTTAACTTCTTTTGGGTTTGATGAAAGGTTACTATCTTGCTTTTTCCAGGGTGAAGTTTCCCTCCTTGTATTGGTGTTTTCCTCCTATTATCCTTTGTAGGGCTGGGCTTGTGGATAGATATTGGGTAAACTTGGTTTTGTCATGGAATATCTTAGTTTCTCCATCTACAGTGATTGAGAGTTTTGCTGGATATAGTAGTTTTGGCTGGCATTTGTGTTCTCTTAGAGTCTGCATGAGATCTGCCCAGGATCTTCTAGCCTTCAAAGTCTCAGGTGAAAAGTCTGCTGTGATTCTGATAGGTCTTCCTTTATATGTTACTTGGCCTTTTTCTCTTACTGCCTTTAATATTCTTTCTTTGTTTAGTACATTTGGTGTTTTGATTTTTATGTGACAGGAAGTATTTCTGTTCTGGTCCAGTCTGTTTGGAGTTCTGTAGGCTTCTTGTATATTCATGGGCATCTCTCTCTTTAGGTTAGGGAACTTTTCTTCCATAATTTTATTGAAGTTATTTGCTGGCCCTTTAAGTTGTAAATCTTCACTCTCATCTATCCCCATAATCCTTAGGTTTGGACTTCTCATTGTATCCTGGATTTCCTGGATATTTTGGGTTACAAGCCTTTTGCATTTTGCATTTTCTTTAACTGTTGAGTCCATGGTTTCTATGGTATCCTCAGCATCTGAGATTCTTTCTTCTATCTCTTGTATTCTGTTGTTGATATTTGCATCTATGTCCCCTGATTTCTTCCCAAGGCTTTCTATCTCCAAAGTTGTCTCCCTTTGAGTTTTCTTAGTTGTTTCTACTTCTGATTTTAGATCCTGGATGGTTTTGCTTAGCTCCTTCACTTGCTTGTTTGTGCTTTCCTGTAATTCTTTAAGAGATTTTTGTGTTTCCTCTTTCATTACCTCAGCCTGTTGACCAAAGTTCTCCTGTATTTCTTTAAGTGTTTTTTGCGTTTCCTCATTATTGGCTTTTGTTTTCTCCTGGATTTCTTTCAATGATTTTTGTGTTTCCCTTGCAAGGGCTTCTAACTTTTGATCCATTTTCTCCTGAATTTCTTTAAGTATGTCCTTCATGTGTTCCTGTACCAGCATCATTACCAGTGATTTTAAATCCAAATCTTGTTTTACTAGTGTGATGGGGTATCCAGGACATGTTGTTAAAGGAGAATTGGGTTCAGATGTTGCCATATTGCCTTGATTTCTGTTAGTGATGTTCCTGCGTTTGCCTTTTGCCATCTAGTTCTCACTGGTGTTAGTTGGTCTTGTCAATGCTGGACTCACCAGTGCAAGCTGCCCCTTCCCAGGTGGCCTCTGGTGCACAGCTTACCTCCTGCACTGCCTGGAGACAGGGTGCTGTTGCCCAGGCTGTTCAGATCCCGAACCAGACACTTGAAGGCTCCCGCTGGGGCCTGCTAGATTCACTGGAGCACACAGACTTCTCCCCGCTGGCTGCCCGGAAGCCCCTCTTGCCTCTTGCAGGACCTGGAGATGTGGTGTTGCCACCCAGGCTGATCTCCCACAACTTTTCGCCTCTTATTACTGATACGCGTAGAGTTCAACTGTTTTTCTTGTGGCATTTGGTGGGCCTTTGGCTAACCTAGCTCTTGTGATACTAAATAATAGCAAGTGTCCTGTAAGGGAAAAAAAAACCTCTCAGCCATGGTCTCTGTTCTATAGTCTAGTGCCTGCATACAGTAGATGTCCAGCAGATATTTGTCATGTGACTAAATGGATGGTTGGGTAGGTAGATGGATGGGTAGGGGGTGGCAATAGTGAACATGTGGAAACATGGTGGGGAAAGTTATAGGAATGGTTCTTGTGATGGAGGGGAGTGAGGTTTTTGCCTCTAAAGGCCTGGTGAAAATATTGTGTGCTTGTGTGTGAACACCAAAGCAGCCCAAAGTCCCAGAACCTTTGTCCTAGTAGGCAGCACTGATCTGCAGCTGGAGGCCAGCCCATCTGGGCCATAGTAGTCCTGAGCCATCTTCCTCCCTTCCTCCCCCTTACATGCCTGCCTGTCCTTGTCTCACCTTCTAGATTTGGCACACACTAGTGCCCTCAGTTTGGTTATTAATAATACTCAAGGGCCATGCTAATTAGTGCTTGTTCCAGGAACTCTTTCTCAGTGCCAGGCCCTTTCAAATGTAGCCTAGAAATTATCCCCATGTGTATTGGAACTTTAGTTGGGGGTACAGGCAATGAGATCCAGCCTAAGAGATTGTGGCTCCCTTATTATACCAATAGAGGCATGATCTTAGCTGAAGCCTGAGGCAGGGTGTAGTAGAGTGCCAAAGTTATCTCTCTTTTAAGGAAATACTTAGGTGAAGCTCCCATAGATGAATGAGTCCCAGTGGAACTGCTCTGGCTGGGATCTGGGGGCAGAAACCTTATCTTCTAACCTTCCTGTGCCCAGTTAGGCACATGGAAGTCTGTACTCAAATTGCAACTTTCTTAGTAGCCTGAGCAAGTAACCTTGGCTCTCAAAGCCCTACTTGTCTCATCTATAGCATACATGGGGTGAGAAGTCAGAGTCCTAAGCTCAAAGCATTCTGGTGAGCTATGCATGAGATGCCTGGGCATGAGAGGCCCATATACAGGAAGCTCTTGGCCTTTGCTTGGCACTTGACTAATGTGGGCTACTTAGATACTGTCCTGCTTTCTAAAGACTCCTTTAGAACATGTCTGCTCTTTCTGTAGCTTTCTCACAGTGTCTATCAACCTGTCCTTTATTGTTCTAATTCCCCAACCATCCATCCATCTGTCTGTCCATCCGTCCATCTGTTTGTCTGTTCATCTTTCTGTCCACACATGAGCTCTTCACATTCACAGGACAGCTGTGATCATCTAGTGCCAAGAAAGCAAGACTAGGTACCACTTGCCAAGTCCTACAAGATAATCTACTCACATCTCCCTAGGAACTATTCAACATAGAACTGGAAGACAGTACCCATATCCCTATTATTTGTGTAGAGGAGGTTCTAGAATACTCACAGATACTTCATGGGAAAGATGAGCAATGTGATGCCATTTTTCTTGCCCATTCTGCTTGCCAAGTCCTTCCTAGGCTTCTCTCAGGGCCAGTATGGGTGGCTTCTTTGAGCCTAAAATGTCACTGATATCAGTCACTAAAATCAATGACGAGAGTATGTGAGTTACAGAAATCACTTGAGTTTACCAGCATCCTTTGCATGAGCATAGATATGGGTGGAGAGGCACACCCCAACAAGGGACAGCTATACTCTATCTTCTACTTTAGATCCTTGAATCTGAGCTTTGGGAGCCCGGCCATGACAATAGGGTTCTTAGGCACCCAGATGCTCACTCCAAGATGCCACACCTGCCACTTTGGTGAAGGTGCTTTTGGATCTCCACCTATAAGGGGCAGTGGATTCTCTAATAATCAAAACTTCAGCCAGTCCTGGTGCTTCACATCTATAATGACTGTTGCCTTGGAGGAGGAGGCAGGAAGACTGAAAGTTTAAGGCCAGCCTGAGCAACTTAGTGAGATCTTATCTCAAAAACTGTAGTTTAGTGCTAGGGCACTTATATGCATAAGGTCCTAGGTTCTACACAATAAAAAAACACAAGGAAAGAAAATCCACACCTTCACCTGAGATGCTCCTGCCCACCCCCCCCATTTGATTTCTGCAATCTCTTAGGCTCCATCACTTTCTCCAAAAGCAATACCTCCTGGCTCTTTAGTTTCTTTCCTGGTTGAGCTTGGCCTCCTAATCTTGCAGCCTCAGAGTTCCTTGAGTTTGCCTTGTCCATGACACTTATCATCCTGAAATATCTTTTCCCTCACAGTCTGTGACCATTTCCCTATCATTTCTCACAAATTTGAACATACAGCAAAAGCTCCAGGGAATGAATGAGTTAGTAAACTTCTATTAAGACTATCTAAATTATAGAAGCTGGAGAGATGGTTCAGTGAGTAAGAATGCTTTCTATATAGGCATGACTCAAGTTTGAATCCATAGCACCCATGTAAAAATCCAGGGAAAGCTGTGCATACCTCTACCTCCATTGTTCGAGTCACACATAGGTAGAACAGGCCAGCCTACTTGAAATAGTGAGCTTCAGGTTCAATATAAGACTCTCTCTCTCTCTCTCTCTCTCTCTCTCTCTCTCACACACACACACACACACACACACACACACACACACACACACACAGGGTTTCTCTCTGTAGCTCTGGCAGTCCTGGAACTCACTATGTAGACCAGACTAGCCTCAAACTCAGAGATATGCTTACCTCAGCCTCCTGAGTGCAGGAATTAAAGGTGTGTTCCACCATTGCTTGGCTATTTCCCCTTTTCTGTTATTATTGTGTGTAAGTGCAGAGCATATATGACATGGCGTGTCTGTACAGGTCAGGGGACAACTTATGTGACTTAGTTCTTTCCTTTCACCATGGCATTTGGGAATTGCACTCCAGTGGTCAGGCTTGCATGGCCACTTGTTGAGCCATCTCACTGTCCCTGTATGCCATGTCTTAAATGAATAAGGTGGATGTCCTTCTGTAGCCTCTGCATGCACACAAATGCACACAAATGACAGCAAAAAAAAAAAAAAAAAAAACCTCAGAATATCAAGGTCAGCATAGATTAGTCAGGCCAAATGTCTCAATGTTTTTAGTCTTCCAGGCATGGCCCTGATGTCCCAAGTGGTACAAACAGGGCTTATTGCCAGGCATTGGGAGAATGGATTGGGCTGGGCTGCTTCCTAGGAGAGGTTTGTAAGGTCTTGAGCTCCTCGTGGGCAGGAAATATACAACAGGGCCTGCCAGGATTGGCACGGGGCCTGGTTGGAAGAAGCAGTGCCAGCTCTGAGGTGGAGTGGCTCGAGCACTGGGGGCAGTATGCTCCAGGCACCCCATGGCCACCTGAACAGGGAAAGTGGTGAGCATGTGTTAGTGTTAAATGGCATCCTGGTCAAGGACCAGACCCCTGGGATCCTTACAGTAGTCTTTGACTTGTCTTCCTGGAGGGTTAATTTTACTGTCGAGTTTTGGGAAAGGCTAAGTAACATGAAAATTATTTTATTATGTTTCAACAAACATGGGCATATTGTATATTAGATTAACTATTTCAAATGGGGTTTTAAACCAGAGTATAAAGATTCAAAGAGCAACTTTAGTCCTGGAGATGTAGCTCAGTGGTAAAGGCTACTTGCTTAGTGTGGACAAGGTGCTGGGTACAATCCCAGTACAAACAAAAGAAACCAGAAATACAAAACAAAAGAAGACACAAGGGCTATTCTCAAGGTCTGCATCTCACTCTTCTCAATGGCAGGAGCAGGAAGACCCTGCTGAAGAAGTTGGTTTGTTGGTTAGTGGATCACAGATATTTCCTAGTCTCCTTTATATCCCTTTCACTGCAAATGAAAAGGAGGCCAGCTCCTGTACTGTGTGTATCCAGCTAGACACGATTCCCCTCTAGCTTCCTGTCAATTACAAGAGAAGTTTTGGCGTCTCTCGGTTTTTATGAAAGAATCAGTGGAGGAGAGGCCCAGGGAGAACTGTCATGTGGTCACTGTGTGCTGATGTACTGTTGCCACTCTTGGAGAAGCACCTTCTCCTCCCTCCAGCGTTATCTCAGCTTCCGGGTCAGCCTTCCCAGCCTGGCTGCTCCATGACATCAAGGGCTAGGCTGAGCGGAGGCTGGTGATGTTCATCTGCTCTGGTTGCTGCAACCAAGTACCACAAACTTGGGGCTTAAACCACAGGCATGCACAGAACTGGCTCCTGGTTCTGGAAACTGAGCTTCTGAAATGAAGATGTTGGCAGGATAGGCTCACTCTAAGGGCTGGACAGGAGAGTCTGTCCTATGCCTCTGTTCCAGATTTTTGGTAGTGCTTGATGTTCCCTAATTTGGGCAATATAACTGTAATCTATGCATGATATTGTTCCTGTGTTCCTAACTTTTTAAAAGGATACCAATCATATTGCATTTAGGACCCACACTGTTCCACTATGACTTTATCCTAACTTAACTGATTTTATCTGCAAGACCCTATTTCCAAAGAAATTCATGTTCTGAGATATTGGGGCAGGGAGTTGAACATCACCATATATGTTTAGGAAAACATAATTCAATCAATAACATAAATGAAATAAAATTGATTCAAATTCATAGGCTGCCAAAGACGCTTTTCAGATTGTGACACTAGGTTGGTTAAACACAGCGAGGTGCATGCAGACTCTCACTTTGCATTTCCACAATGCCATGGGGGAATGAAACCTTGAAAAATTGCCTTTGGTGCCACCCACCCAGGGTCCATTTGTTCAGGATCACTTGCTACTGGTCTTTCTCCCACTTCTTTTAAGCTTCCTTCTCATGTTCTTGGTAAAGTGCAAAGTAGTGTTGAACTAAGAGTCCTAACTTTAGTCCTATAGCCTTTCTCCTAGTAGGAAGCCCATACAGAGTCTCCCTATGGTCTTTTCCAAAGAAGGCCAGAGTGCCCCCCAGTGACACTCAGAGTCCATTCCATTGGCACCTTACTACAGTCGTTCTCCCATCCACTTGCAGCATTCCCTGAACTGAGATAGATTTTGTTCTGCTTGATGTCTGAATTTGTCAGCATCCTCCAGATTATGTCTTCAAGGAGAATTACTTTGGGGACCACGTGGGGCCTCATTTGGCACAGTCATGTCAGTCATAGCCCAGAGTTTCTATTATTGCCATTTCTGCATGCTAACTACACACTTATTTTAGACATCTCTTAGGAAAGTGTGCTCCCATTAAATTCCTTTCAGGCTCACGTTCACACTGCACTAACCTATTTATATTTAACAGTTTGAGCACTGAAGCGCCTTGATTAGAATAGTTAATTCAGTATCAAGAAATAGCCTTCCCAGGAATACAGAACCCAGCCAAGTATCCAGATGCCAAGGAAACAGCTAGCCCTCTTGTTCCACCCACATTCTCTTGGACTGTGGGTGGTAGATGTGCCAATCCTTAGATCTTGCCATAGCAAAGAATGAAATTGGTTTTGGTTAGATTCTTTTGAGAATTTATGATGGGCGTTAATGGCAGCTTTAGGGGTGGTGCAAGTTTTGTCAGTATTTGTAGTGATCTTGATGATATTAGGCACACCTAAGGACAATCAGGAGCACGCAGTTAAAAGATACTAATGGATGACACTCATTGAGCATTAACCATGTTCCAGGCATGGTCTATCTGCTTTCCCTACAGTACGAAATCTCACTAGATCCTTGAAGCAATTCTCTGGAATTGGTGTTTTTTTTAAGGTCTATTTTTATACTGATCATGATCAAAATTCAGGAACAAAGTCTCAGTGTTGTCACATCCTTTCCCCAAGTCTCAGAGACTGTCACAGAAAAGGTTAAAAGAGCCAGTCAGGGATAACTGGCCTGAATCTTGTATGGCCTGGCAAGACCACTGAATTCATGAGCTCATAGCAGCTGAGACTGCCTACAGGAGGACCTGCACAAGATCAGGGCAGCCAGCATTCTAGCATGGGAGGGTGAGTGGCCTGGAAATTCACAGTCCTAGCTGATGAGTATTTACAGTTGGTAGCTTTTTGGGGGAAGGGAAGGTCACTTTTTTTTTTAATGATATGGCCCCTAGTAGGTTAAGCATTCTTCAGTGGATGGACCCACACCCAAAACTGTATGGGAAGTACAAATTGGAGCTGATGATGAGTTGTTAAAAAAAAAAAAAAAGAAAATACCAAAGAAGACATGCAGTTAGTGGGAGCTTGGGAAGTAGGGTGGATCTGGGAGAAGTTAATGGTAGGAGTTTGGTTAAATGTAATTAAAATGCAGTGTAGGAAATTATCAAGAAGTAAAAAATACTTCAAAAGAAGAACACGTTCTCAAAAAATTAAAAGTGATTTGTTTTTTTATTTTTTAAATTATTGTATGTCTCTGTGTGAGTGTGTTCACGTGGGTGTAGGTATGAAGGTGATCTTATTAAGTCAGTTTAACCATCTGTAGATGGAGGTGAGAGAAAGTCAGCAGCTCTGCGATGCTTCAGTTAGTAAGTAGCAGCATAGTGACCTGAGCCCAGGAAGGCTGGGACAGAAGCACTCCCCTGAGCAAAGTGTTTCCACTAGAAGGAAAGGAAGATTTCATCAAATCACTAATGCACAGGTAGTCCAAGTTCATGAAGCAGGAGATATTGCCAGCATAATTTTACTAGGTAGCAATGCAGGAGTTGGGAAAGGGTTGTTGAAAAGCCCTTGGGGACTACTTTGACAGGCGAATACTTCACCCTGATAATGGATCCCTCTGGCATGGGAGAGGTCCTCAACTTCTGCTTCTTAAAGCACACCTCAGTAACAGCTGACAGGGGTTCTTGGCAGTGATGGGACCAGAATTCTAGAGAAAAACAAGAATGTAGCCTGTGGAGGGAGAGTCAGCTTCTGACCTTCCTTTGCAGATGATGCTTTATCTCTACCAGAAGGAGATGGCCAGCTGTCTCCTTCCCATTCTGAGTGCATCCTAGACCATTGTATTGCCCAAGCCCCTCTGGCTTTCCCTGGCATCCAGAATCTGAGTTCCTGACAAGCACAGCAGGATCTCTTTCCTGTCCTTGGCTTCAAATGCATGGTATGACCCTGGGAATCAAAGACGGGGCATCTGAGGATGGAACATCTTGGTCAGAGTTCTCATTGCCCCTTTCTTCGTGATCCTTTCTCAGCTATTCTTCATATTCCTTCTATTTTTAGTATCATACTAAATACACATAATCAAAGTCTACCATTTTAACAATTAAAATGTGTTCACTTCAGTGACAGGACATTCTCAGCAGTGTAAGATCACCACTACTGTCTAAGCACAGGTCACTTGTGTGAAACCCCTGCCCCAAAGAAGACAAAGCATTAGCTTTGATTATTCAATATCCTTTACTCCCCACCCCTAGTACTGTAATCTGCTATAAATCTGTATAGCTTTGCCTCTTGTGGGTTTATTATATAAGTGGAATCATATGATAAGTGGACTTTCTTGTCTACCATTTCCCATGTTGTTTGCAATGTTCATCCGCATTGTAGCATGCATTCCTCTTTATGGATGAATAATATTTCAGTGCATGAATATGACATCTTTGTACATTTATTCAATATTCTATAGATAAATATTTAGGTTGTTTCATCTTTTAACTATTGTGAATAATGTTGGTGTTAATATTTGTGTGTAAGATTTCTGTAGATACTATTTGCAGTTCCTTTGTCTATATGGCTAAAAAAGGAAATTGCTGGATTGTTTGGTTGTTCTACATTAATTTATCGAGGAGTTGCTAAATAGTTTTCTATAATGGCTGCAGCATTTTGCATTTCTGCCAGGAAACACAAAGGTTCTGATTTTTTTCTGCATCCTTGCCAACACTTATTATTTTCTCTTTTATCTTTTTCTTTCCCAATAGTCACTACTCCAATGGTTGTGAGGTGGTATCGCACTGTGGTTTTGATTTGCATTTCTCTAATATATTAAGTATCTTTTTGTGTGCTGAGCACATTTGCATATCTACTTTGGAGCAATGTCTAATCAACTCCATTGTCCATTTGTTAATCAGGTTGTTTGTATTTTATTACAGCATTATTCCTTCTCTTTTCAGGCATGTCTGAGAGCAGAAGCAGGAACTGCCTGTTTCAGGAAGATGCCAGTATCAGGGAGATCTCCTGAGAAAATTGCCTTCCCTGATCCTGGCTGTTGTAATTATACAAGGCTGTATCTTCTGCCTCATGAAAACTCCTGAGAAAGTTGAAGAGGGAGCTATTAGCTTACAGAGGTGTCTTTACTACAAATATTTCTGTGTCTTTCAAATAATTTCTTAAAGCTTGAAAATACATCTGTGTTTACACAAGGACAAAAGTCATGCCCAATCTTTGCACTGATGCATCTGTTCACCTTTCAATTTATTGCTGTTTATGTAATCTATGCCTGGAACCATTTCCACATACTAGAGAAACACTAATGGGAAAAGCAAAGCATAAACTTTCACCCTCACTGAATTTTTTAAAGTCTAATTCATTAGTTGAGGCAGAGTCTTATGTAGCCGAGGTTGGCCTGGAGCTCATTGCAAAGCCTGGGGCAGCACAGAATTATCTTCCTGCTTCAGACTCCCGAGTGCATGGATTACAGGTATATGTCACTATATGTGGCTCTTATGGATTTTATACATTGTCAAGGAGATGAACAATACACTGGGAAAAAATAAAACTCCCAAATGGAAAATGAATGTGATATTATATGGCGAAAAATAAGTATATTAACTGGTTAGAAAATCCCTTGAAACACCAGTCATACAAATATGAATGTCATTAAATCAGAAACAAGATGAGATGTTCACTCTCATCATATCTATTTGATTTAGTACTTTGTGTCTTAGTTAGGGCAGCAAGACAACAGAAGAATATCCCTGGGATACAAATCTGAAAGGAAGAAGTCAAAGTACCACTATTTGCTGATGATATGATAGTATACATAATTGACCCCAAAAATTTTATTGGAGAATTAAGATTCTGAATACAAGATTAACTAAAACAAAATAAAACAACCAGTAGCCTTCCTATACACAAATGACAAACAGATGGAGAAAGAAATCAAAGAAACAACACCTTTCACATTAGCCACTATGCTAGCTAGTCTTAATGTCAACTTGACAGAAGCTAGAGTTATCTGAGAGGGAGCCTCCATTAAGAAAATGCATTCATAAGGTCTAGATAGAACACTTGTTTTAGTGATTGGTAGGGGGAGGGCCAAACCCATTTTGGATGGTGCTATCCCTGGGTGGGTGGTCCTAGATTCATTAGTCATTAGGGAAATGCAAATCAAAACAACTCTGAGATTTCACCTTACACCAGTCAGAATGGCTAAGATTAAAAATTCAGGAGACAGCAGGTGTTGGAGAGGATGTGGAGAAAGAGGAACACTCCTCCACTGCTGGTGGGGTTGCAAATTGGTACAACCACTCTGGAAATCAGTCTGGCAGTCCCTCAGAAAACTGGGCATGTCACTTCCGAAAGATCCTGCTATACCACTCCTGGGCATATACCCAGAGGATTCCCCAGCATGTAATAAGGATGCATACTCTACTATGTTCATAGCAGCCCTACTTATAATAGCCAGAAGCTGGAAAGAACCCAGGTATCCCTCAACAGAAGAATGGATGCAAAAAATGTGGTATATCTACACAATGGAGTACTATTCAGCCATTAGAAACAATGAATTCATGAAATTCTTAGGCAAATGGATGGAGCTAGAGAACATCATACTAAGTGAGGTAACCCAGACTCAAAAGATCAATCATGGTATGCACTCACTAATAAGTGGATATTAACCTAGAAAACTGGAATACCCAAAACATAATCCACACATCAAATGAGGTACAAGAAGAAAGGAGGAGCGGCCCCTTGTTCTGGAAAGACTCAGTGAAGCAGTATTCAGCAAAACCAGAACGGGGAAGTGGGAAGGGGTGGGTGGGAGAACAGGGGGAGGGAAGGGGACTTATGTGACTTTTGGGGAGTGGGGGGCCAGAAAAGGGGAAATCATTTGAAATGTAAATAAAAAATATATTGAATAAAAAAAGTAAAAAAAAAAAAAAAAAAAACAACAGCAAGCATCCAAAAAAAAAAAAATGAAAGAAATAAAAAGAAAAAGAAAAAGAAAAGAAAGCCAACTGAGCAAGCCATAGAGAGCAGGCCAGTAAGCAGCACCACTCTATGACCTCTGCATCAGCTCCTGCCTACAGGATCCTGCCCTGTTTGAGTTCCTGTCCTGACTTTCTTCAATAATAAAGAGAAACATGGAAGTATAAGCTGAATAAATCCTTTCCTCCCCAACTTGCTTCTTTGTCATAACATTTTGTTGCTGCTGCAATAGAAACCCTAAGACACACTCTCGAATAAAATATCTTGGGAGAGATCCAACCAAGCAAGTGAAAGACTTGTACAATAGAAACGTTAAGGCATTAAAAAAAGAAATGGAAGATATCAGAAGATGGAAAAATCTCCCATGCTCATGGATCGATAGGGTAAGTATAGTAAAAATGGCCATCCTACCAGAAGCAATCTACACATTCAATACACTCCCCATCAAATTTCCAACACAATTCTTCACAGATTTTGAGAGGTTTTTTTTTATTTAATCTTCATATGGGAACACAAAAACATAGGATAATTATGAAAATCCTGAATAATAAAAGAGCTTCTAGAGGTATCACCATCTCTGATCACAAATTGTACTACAGAGTTACTGCAATGAAATCAGCAAGGAACTGGCATAAACACAGGCATGTTGACTGATGGAATTAAATTGAAGACTCAGACATAAGTCCACATAGATATGGAGACCTGATTTATTAGGATTTGGGGGGGAGAGGGCCCAGCCAACTATAGGAGAGTCAGCCCCTGGGATGGTGGTGTCCTGGGTTATATAAGAAAACAGGTTGATCAAACCATGAGGAGTCAGCCAGTAAGCAGAACCCCTCCAATGGCCTCCACAATCAGTTCCTGCTTCCAAGTTCCTGCCCTGTTTGTCTCCCTGTCTTGACTACCTTCAAAAATGAACTACTTTGTGAAAGTGTAAGCCAAGCCTTTCATTTTCAAATTGCTTTAGTCTTGGTACTTTATCATAACAATAGAAATGCTAACTAGAACAGGTAGGATCTCCTTAGGAAGAGGAAATAGATAGTTAAGGTGGATAGGTTAGGATGCAGGAAGATCAAATGGGGAGTGAAAGGGGACTGGGGAATAAAGGAAGGAATTTGGGGAGGACAGCTAACAGGAAGGGCTATTTGAGAGGTTGTATGAAAACCTAATATTGTAAATCTAATTTAGAATTGTCAAATAACAGGAAAACAAAGACCCATATAGACATCTTTGTCAGGCTCTGTGGGAGTGTCCTTTCAGTCTCTCAGAGAGGCTGGTTGTCAGCAGAGGCACACAGGTTTTAAAGTTGCTATTAAACAGGTGTCCATTTAAAGTACCCAGCCTAGGGCCCTGTGAACACAGGAATGGGAGTCTATACTTTGACTGGAACTAAGAGAAACTTTAGCAGGGAAAGACACTTTATTGCAAGAACAAACTGACTTCCATCGCTTAGGTGATAGTTCCAAATAATGGTGAACTCAAAAGAGAAGCACATCAATGTCCTGATCATGGCAGACATATTCCCTAATCTACCTAAAAGATTGATGGACAATATGAATCTCTTTTGGTGACTTGGAGAATATGTCTACCATATTTTTACAGCCTTGGAGATTTCAGAAGGATCACAAAATGCTGATTGACTTCAAAGTGAAGGAAAGAATCCATTTGTTTATGGAGAAGCCACTATAGAAGTTTCCTGGAGTGTCTGGTGCTCTAAGGCTGCCTGCTTTTTGAGTGACAGCGCTCCATCATGATGGTGTTAGAATTCGGCTACACTGTGGGTTAGGGACAATTTCTCATACTGCAATCTTAGAACTGTCTGCTAGAATTAGGGCAAGTAAGTAGAGACTCAAGAAAAATGACAATAGCCCACAGCATTTAGGGTGGATCTATGTGACCCCATTAGCCAAAACTTTCAAAAGAAATAATCTATTCCTGGCACTGGTCTTATTTGCTGTGTGATGTCTAGTTGGGCTATGTTGTCTCAGGGGGCCACTGAGACTTGGTAAGCAGCCTCCATACTTTGTCATATGTTCTCCTGTAAAGCCTCCTAAGGTAAGGCTAACTTTCTGGGACCATCTCAAGTGGAGGCAGAAGTTACAGAAGAATGTTCTGTCTGCTCTCTCCCAGCTGATTATGTAACTCCACATCTAGGATCCCGGCAATGTGGCAGGGTGGTATTGAAGGTGCCATTGCTACAGGAGTTCTGGGACTGGTTGTACAGCTTCTTACCTTAGGATAGAGCTAGGCAGATAACATAGGCATCTCAGATCTCAGATAGTAAGTGCTAAGGCAAGTTTAGCAGACAGTTTGGCAAAGACTCTGTCACCTCCCCATCTGCTTGCCTCATCCATCCTGACACATATGATTCACTTCCTTAGGGATCTTTCATCTGCTGTGAGCACCAGAAAAGAGAGAATGGCTTCATCATTCCCTGTACAGCCCCATACTTGCATTTTGAAAGTTTTTTTTTAATCATATATGAATTATACATAATAGTGGGTTTCATCATTACATTTTTTGATCACATTAATCCCTCATTACCTTCTCTTCTACTTCTCTCACTTCGATTGATCCCTTTCTTCTTCCCAACTAGTTCCCTTACTCTATTTCCATACTCCTTCTTCTTGGTGATCCAATGAGTTTCATTAGGGTTACAAGACCCTAATGAAACTCATTGGATCACCAAGGGTTTCATGAGGGATTCTATAACAGGAACATGTATACATTTTCAGAGTATGCACTATCTTTCACAACCATTAACTGCCTACAGATCCTCAGGGAGGGGCATGACTTCATGAGCCCCTTTTACATAATGAAATATTGATGGATTCAACCTTGCGCAGGTCTTATGCAGGCAGTCACAGCTGCTAAGAGTTCAACACACATGCACACAAATACTTCACATATGTGAAGATACATATGTATGTAGACTAACATGTATATATTTGCATATATAGATGTACCCTATATTTATAATAATAGATGTCTATATGATTGTGAGGACTGACTTACCAAATTCAATACTACAAGGCAGGTGTCAGGCAGGGAATGTGGATAGCAATGAATACTTCTATGTCGAGACAGAATTTCTTCTTTAGGGAAAATTTGGATCTGGTGTTCCTAAGTCTTTACCCCTCAGTGCTAGAGATCAAACCCAGGGACTTGCACATTCCAGGAAAGCATTGTGCTACTTAGCTGCAGCTGCATTTAAATACCTGTCCTTATGTCTTCTCAACTGATGGCTGAGGCCAATGTTCTTGAGGATCTCTTTTAATTGAAATGAGCTGATTATAGACCGGACCTATAGCAACAAGATACCTTCACAGTACCTAGACTAGTGTTTGATGGAATGACTAGTGGCATGAGCCTTTCCCAAGTGACACATAAAACTGAGCATCACAGTAACCAAAGACTAGTTTTTATCTCAGTAAGTAATTAAAGCATAGCTTTCAAAGCTATTGTCACAGACACAATAAGCTGTCTTTTTCCTTATATACTTCCTGTAGTTCCTTTAATCTTCAAGTTGTCTGAGGATGTTTTCAGAGAATAATGCCTTGGGAATATTGTGGACAGAATGTCACTGACAAGGAAATGTAAGTGAGAAAAGCATGTTAATACATTTTTACTGAGATATTTTGCTCAAGGGAGGACACCATGCCTTCCAAACTCCAAATCATCTCAGTGGAGAAGGAAGAAGCAACTGATGACAGCAGGAATATCTCCTTGGAAAGGCACATACATAGAGTGAGGTGTAGGACTTTGTCTTCAGATATGATGGGCATAGACTTTTGGAAAACAGCAGGGCTGCCACGCCTAGAAGACCATCGCTGAGTAAAGGATGAGGACCTAGCAAAGGCTGGGCCATCACTGGTGCTGAGCTCAAGGTGAGCCTTGTGTGGGTAGACCGGTGACTTAAGGAGACAGCTTTCAAATGACGGGATGCTCAAGGAAGGAGGACTACACAATTCTTCTTTTACTATTTCTTCCAAATGGAATCTTGAATTATAAAGGATTTAAGTAGCATACGAGAAAAACAATGTGACACAGGGCTTAGTGCCCAGCTTCCTTGTATTCCGTCAAGGTTAAAGGAGGCCCATGAGCTACCTTGGTATAGGAAACTGGCCTTCCTTTCCAGCAAAGATACAGAAATGTTTGAAACCACATTTCCAGTGATGCCTTCTTAACCCAGCTGCCTCTCTTCTTTTATGGACCTTATCTTTGGCTCAATATCCCCTATAGACTGATATTTCTAGAGCCTTCTAGAGAGGCCTTATAACACCCCCCCCAAAAAAAAAAACTTGTTAGGTTCTCTACTTCCATGAGTCTTATGAGTCTGCCTCCTCCCTCTAGGAGGGCTTTTTTTTTTAAGGAGGGAAATGCTACACAACAGTGACACCTGCCTATAGTCTCACTACTGGGGAACTGGCAGCAGGGTGTTTAGGGTGGCACAGTGATCCTCCCTGTGCTGGTTTTTGTTTTATAACATTTCACAAGAGTTCTATGACATCTTTTCATTTTTTCCACTTCACAGATTGGGACACTGAGGCCTTAACAGGCTAAGTGATTTGCTGTCCTTTACAAGGTCTTAGAACTAACACATAATGGAGCCATGGTTGATCCCAAGGGCTTTGGTGCCAGAGATCAAATGCTTAATGACTGCCCTGTGTTGCCCCTTGGCTTAAAGTTTATCTCCAGGTCCCATGAGGCTGTGGGGTGGCTGCGTCTTTTGCTTGTGGCCCGAATTCATGTTCGCTGTGTCTTCCAACTACTTCTTACAGGCTCAGGCAGTCACTGGGCCAAGTCTGCTCACTTTTCGCCCAGAGGAGCTTTGCAGTAACAATCACTGTGAAGGAGGCCTGAGCAGGCAACACTGGCAAGGTTTTCATTCCAAGCTCTTAGGCCTAGTTACAACTTCTTTTCCCAGGGCCACCTCCACAAGTACCTGCTCCCCATCCCCTGTAGATGCCACCTATATAAGCTGGGCAGCCAGAAATCTGGAGGATGTCTTAAAAAGTCCACACAGATATTTTGCTGAGAACACTGGTTTATCAACTGCAAAACAAAGCCACTGTGAGAACAGAACTGATAGTTCCATATGTCTTATGTCCTTCATGATCAGAGGATCTCACTGCTCTTTTTTCTTTTCTTTTCTTTTCTTTTCTTTTCTTTTCCTCTCTTTTCTTTTCTTTTCTTTCTTTTTTTCTTTTCTACATTCTTTGTTACATTCTAAATGATTTTCCCCTTCCTGGTTCCCCCCTTCCCATAAGTTCCCTAAGCCCCCTTCCCTCCCCCTGCATGCTGGGGAATCCGCTGGGGAATCCTCTGGGTATACGCCCAGGAGTAGTATAACAGGGTCCTCCGGAAGTGACATGCCCAGTTTTCTGAGGAACCGCCAGACTGATTTTCAAAGTAGTTGTATCAGCTTGCAACCCCACCAGCAGTGGAGGACTGTTCCTCTTTCTTCACATCCTTGCCAACACCTGCTGTCTCCTGAGTTTTTAATCTTAGCCATTCTGACTGGTGTGAGGATCTCACTTTTCTACAACTGGAGATGAGTTGGCTGTGGTGGCCAGACTCCCAGAAGTCACAATGAGGTATGGGGAAAGCCTTGGAAAGACAAGGAGAAAAATCCAAGGAAGAAGTGAAAAAAGAAGTAAAAACATCTACTGACAGAGCTGCCCTGTACTTGTATAGGTGGCATCTATTGGGGTGGGGTGGGGTGTTGACCTGTGGAGGTGACCCTGGGAGAAGTTGTAGCTAGGCCCAGGAGCTTTGAATCAAAACCTTGTGTACTTTGGGATTTGGAAAAACTGTCTAAATCTAAAGATTCAGCACACTCTCTTTTCAAAGACCACCTGGGTAACTCGGAAAGAAATAAAACCCATTGAGGGCAGGGCTCCCCACTGCAGGACTGTGCAGCACAAGTTGGAGTTCCCTTCCCTAGCCATAAGCCAGAGTAATGGCCTCAGAACCCTGCGTCTTGAAAATTTTTATTTTTTGGTAATTATGTATATGTAAATAACATGCTTTGATTATATTCCCCCAATTACTTTCTGTTAACCCTTTGCCAATCCCTCTGTGCTGCTTTTCCCCAACAGCTCCATCCCATACTTTCATGAGCTTTTCCTAACCAACTCAGTGAGATGAATTAGGGTTGCTTGCCTGTGTCTGGGTGTGGAGTTATGTTACTGAGGTAAAGGCAAGTTACTTGCAGCTACAATGCCAAAGGAAAATGATGTTCCTGCCCCAGCAGTCAGTAACTGCCCATAAGTCCTCAACTATAGACTGGGCTTCATGTGCCTCTCTCCATTGATGGAATGCTAATGAGCCCCATCATTAAGAGTCTTGTGCTGCTATACATGACTCTTGTAACTTCATGGATGCAATAGCTATGCTGTGTCTAGAAGACTGTTTCACAAAATGGCTCCTCATTCCCTGGCTTTTGCATTCATTCTGTCCCCTCTTGAGAAGTGTCAATGTTTTCTATGGTATCTTCTGCACCTGAGATTCTCTCTTCCATCTCTTATATTCTGTTGGTAATGCTTGCATCAATGACTCCTGATCTCTTTCCTAGGTTTTCTAGCTTCAGGGTTGTCTCCCTCAGTGATTTCTTTTTCGTTTCTAGTTCCATTTTTAGATCCTGAATGGTTTTGTTCATTTCCTTCACCTGTTTGATTGTGTTTTCCTGTAATTCTTTAAGGGATTTTTGTGTTTCCTCTTTAAGGACTTCTAGCTGTTCACCCGTGTTCTCCTGTATTTCTTTAAGGGAGTTATTTATGTCCTTCTTAAAGTCCTCTATCATCATCATGAGAAGTGATTTTTTGATGTGAATCTTGCTTTTCCAGTGTGATGGTGTATCTGGGACTTGCTGTGGTGAAAGAACTGGGTTCTGATGATGCCAAGTAACCTTGGTTTCTGTTGCTTATGCTCTTACGCTTGCCTCCCTCCATCTGGTTATCTCTACTACTACCTACCTGCCCTCGCTATATCTGAGGGGAGTCTGTCCTTCCTGTGATCCTAGTTATGTTAGAACTCCTCAGGGTCAAGCTGTCTCTGTGATCCTATTATTCTGTGATCCCGTGATCCTGAGATTCTGGGTGTGTCCAAGCTCCTGGGAGTCAAGCTGTCTCTGGAACCCTGAGATCCTGGTATGACCAAGCTCCTGGAATTCTGTGATCCTGGATGTGTAAAAGCACCTGGAAGTGGAGCTTTCTCGGACTGGCTGCAGGTTTTGCATCTAAGGCCTGCTTAGGGCACCAGGCCAGAGTGGAAGGGTCCTTGCTACTGCTCTGGCAGAGTTCCTGGGTGCCTGGGTCCCGCTGGTTCCAATCACTCCCAGTGTTGGGACAGATCAATATTTTCACTTTTTGCCAATTGTGTTTTACCTAAACAATGCAACATAAAACCTAGTCTTTTCCACATTTGTTTATCCTGAAAGTCGTTTGTTTCATAATTATATTATTGACTTTAGAATCTGAAAACATATATGATGTGTCAAAAATAGCAAACCTTTAGAAATGAATGGAGCATTCTGAAATCCAAAGGTGTGCAAAGGAAACCAATCACTTTAAGCTATAAAGAACTTAAAAGGAAGGAGTACTGGTGTAAGCAGACAGCCTTCATCCCCTAGCTTGTCTCTCAGTGTGACCCTTGTGTGGATAGTGGAAAGCTTGAATAATGCTGTGGCTATTGGATGCAATCTGACACTAGTATGATTCTCCAGCAAAATTTCCATTTTCATGCTGTCTGTTAGGACCCTTGTTTTCACTGACAACAAATGTCTATCCTTATATCTAGAT
The DNA here is from genome assembly GCF_947179515.1 of Apodemus sylvaticus. Classification (NCBI taxonomy): domain Eukaryota; kingdom Metazoa; phylum Chordata; class Mammalia; order Rodentia; family Muridae; genus Apodemus; species Apodemus sylvaticus. The sequence goes on along the minus strand of NC_067495.1, from coordinate 147,608,126 downwards.
GCTTCTAGTCTCAGGGACTTTAGGATTTCTCTTCCACGGATGAGGAAACACCCAAGTCACAATTCTGCTGCCCCTTTCTCTATTTGGTTGTTGGCACAACCCTTTTAGCAGAAGGGAATAATAATAGCAGGGCTAATGGTCTTATTCCTGGCCCTTAACCAGCACTCCAGAGGGGGGGGGGTTGCTGAGAGTGCTTTCCCTACTCTGCAGTTGAAAGAACAATTCATAAAATGACTCTAATCAAAGGTAAGTTCCTATTTATTCTGCTGGAGTAAATGCTGAGTGAGGATTACATGCTGAGCATTCACAGTACCCAAAGACGCTTGAGTAGCCCCCTTTCATGTCTTCCCTTCAGAATCCTGTTCATAGGGCATTCTTTCCAGTAAAGGAGCAAGTTATTGAGATTCTAGTTCAGTGTTTCTGTGGGAGAAGGATGGTCACTGTGTCTTCCTGAGAAGTTTCTTTTAAGAGCACCTGGAATGGTTCCATAGCCAAACTTGGGTTTGATATCTATGGTGAGGCCACAGAAGCCTAATTATTTTGGGTCTTTAGATCTGTACAGGAAGGCAATACTCAAGGTTTACAAGTTGGCCCAAGTTAGTCTGAAAAAGAGTTCTAGCGAAGTTTGGGGAATGGAATCCTGACTTCAGACAAATAGTAAATCCTGAACTGTTGTGAAGAGCTGTGTATTGCTCTGCTGAGTGGCATAAGCTAGACTTGAGTGTTTTCTGATTTAGAGTTAAGTCTCACAGTGCTGTACTCAAAAATTTATATTCATATCTTTGAATATCCCTACTAGTTTTTTCTATAATTGATTTAGAAAAAAATTGATTGGGTTAGTTGCATGGCAAGTGTATTTTTCCAAAGCATCACAAGTGGCTTCAATGCCCAAATCAAGGCAAAAACTCCTCCAAGAAATTCTAAAGGAGTTTCCCAAAGCTGCACCACCTGCTTAAAGCAAAGGAGAGATAAGACCAAAGTTTCAGCATGTCCACTCTTTTGTCATTTTGATCCTATGTTGTCACTTACAAAGTTCACACTTGTGAATTGTGCAACTAAGCACACTCTTTAATATCATATTGTTTTAAATAAGTTTATGTTTTTCTATTTGGACAAATTTATAGGTATTTTGGACCAATGTGACCCATGGGGTGTGGATTAGACAACCCTGGAATGATCTTTTGAAAATTCCCTTGATATTTTCCTTTGAAATTTCTCAAATGCTTAGAAAACCCCTCTTTCTTTTCCCTCTAATTCCTCCCTATCCTCCCCACCATTAGCCTACCCAACTTCATGTGCTTGTCCTTTCTTTTAGTTCCATTGAGTTCACTTAGCAATGCGTGGGTGTAGAAGCATTTACTAGAGCATGTAGCCCCTTTCAGCCTCTTCCAGTATTAGGTTCTTCCTATGGTCTATGACCTAGACAGTCAAGGGTTTGGGGCCTGATTAACAGTACCATGTGTGAGTTCCTCTTGTGAAGCAGGCTTTAAACAAAACAAAAGGAAACAAAACAAAACAAAGCTGGTTACTCCTATAGCATCCATGTCACTGTTAGACCAGTGGATACAATTTTGCCAATCTAGCCACTATGAACAAATGTACAGTGTATACCTCCAGACTCAACTCTTCCACTCTACATTAACACATAATTCTATTGGCTACACTTGTATATTTCTACCCATTCTTTCATCCATCCACTAGTCATCTTTGTGTATTTTATATGCTCCAAAGTAGCAGATATCCACATTTACTTCAAAGCACTCAAGTAGAATATTAACTAAGTTTTAGCATTTAAGATTCTTCTATTATACGAGAAACATACAATATCTTGCTTGTACATAAGCAACTCTGAGTAAATGCATACACCTGTGTAATTTCTATCTTTATAAAGATACAGAACCTTCTATCACTTCAGAAAATCCTTCATTTTCCCCACCCCCTCTTTGACTAAATTGGATTTCACTCTGTAGCTTTATATTTGCTTGAAATTCACTATGTAGCCCAGGGTAGCCTCATTCCAGCAACCCCCATTCCTGCACCTTTGTAGAAGATATCTTTGTAGAGTTCTTTACCATATATTGCATTTACTTACCGTGACACTTGACTTAAATGGAATTATATAGTCTCTCTGCTTCTGTCTCTGACTTCTCCCAAAGTATATTACATTCGACGATGTTGTAATCTGTCTTAGCATCAGGTCCTCAACTTTTTCCATTGCTGAAGAATATCGTGTGTGTGTGTGTGTGTGTGTGTGTGTGTTGAACTTTATGAAAATTAATTGTTGAATGTCACGTATTGCATTTTTCTATTTTTGTCATTTATCTTTTGAATTTAGGGTATCTTTTTTTTTCCTTTTTCAAGTTTTAAACATTTTGTGTGGGCAGTTTTGTCATTTTTTCCCATGGCAGCTCCTGGATTTATATCATAATTAAAAGGTTTGATCAATCTTGATATTATAAAAACTCTACTTTTTTTTTTTTAGTATAATGCTTTCTATGTTATTTTGTTTCAACCTTGAAAGCACTGGGAATTTACTTGATTCCGGGAGAGAGTAGAGGATCTGGTTTGTTGTTAAGTGATGAGCCAGTTTGCTCAGCTCCCTTACTGATTTGTAGTGCCATCTTTCTCACTCCCAAGCCTACTGGTCTGTCTCCTTTTCTTTTTCTATAGCCAGGGTCATGGTCTTTTTGGCTTTAGTTTTGTCTCCAGTTTTTGAGAAAGGGTCTATTTTAGTTCACTCTTCTGTTGCTATAATAAACACCATGACCGCAGGCAACTTGGAGGAAAGGGTTTATTTCAGTTTCCATTTCCAGGTCACAATCTGTTATCGAGGGAAAGAAAGCAGGGCAGGAACTTAAGCAGAAACCATGGATATATTCTGCTTATTGGCTCATTCCCTGGCCCATGTTCACGTAGCTTTCTTATACAGCCCAGACATACCTATCACAGTGTGCTGGACCCTTCCATCAATCATGAATCAAGACAGTCTCTCCCAGATATGGCCAGAGGTCAATCTGATCTGGGAAATTTCTCAATTGAGGATCCACCTTCCCAGGCAACTCTAGGTTATGCTGAATTTATAATAAATATTAAGCAAATAGGGTCTTGTGAACTAAAAGTTGGCCTTTAGGCTAACTTTGAACTCCTGATCTCCTGCACTGAATAAGAGAATGCCAGAAGCAGAATCTATGACTATGAAGATCTTGAACCCCTGATTAGAGATGTCCACAAAAACTGTTGGGGAGAGATGGACATATAGAAACCTTTCTTATTGGTCTTTGTCCATCATCCAGAGTGCCATTTTCTTTTTTATTAGATATATTCTTTATTTATATTTCAAAGGTTATCCCCTTTCCTGGTTCCCCCTGCCCCCAAAATCCCATAGCCCACCCCCCCTCCCCTTGCTCACCAATCCACCCACTCCTGCTTCCCTGTCCTGGCATTCCCCTACACTGGGACATCAAGCCTTCTCAGGACCAAGGGCCTCTCCTCCCTTTGATGTCCAACAAGGCCATCCTCTGCTGCACATGCAACTGGAGCCATGGGTCCCTCCATGTGTACTCTTTGGTTGGTGGTTTTGTCCCTGGGAGCTCTGGGGGTACTGGGTGGTTCAAACTGTTGTTCCTCTAGGGCACTACAAACCCCTTCAGCTTCTTGGGTCTTTTCTCTATCTCCTCCATTGGGGACCCTGTGCTCAGTTCAATAGTTAGCTGAGAGTGTCCCCCTCTGTATTTGTCATGTACTTGCAGAGCCTCCCAGGTGGCAGATATATAAGGCTCTTGTCAGCAAGCACTTGTTGGCATCCACAATAGTGTCTGGATTTTGTAACTGTATATGGGATGAATCCCTAGGAGGGGCAGTCTCTGAATGGTCTTTCCCTCAGTCTCTGTTCCACTCTTTGTCTCTGTATCTTCTCCTGTGGGTATTTTGTTCCACCTTCTAAGAAAATCTCCCATGCTCATGGATCAGCAGGATTAATATAGTAAAAATGGCCATCTTGCCAAAAGCAATCTACAGAGTCAATGCAATCTCCATCAAAATTCCAACTCAATTCTTCATAGAGTTAGAAAGAGCAATTCTCAAATTCATCTGGAATAACAAAAAACCCAAGAAAACTAAAACCATTCTCAACAATAAAAGAACTTCTGGGCAAATCAGTATCCCAGACCTCAAGCAGTACTACAGAGCAACAGTGATTAAAAACTTCGTGGGTATTGGTACAGTGACAGGCAGGCAGATCAATGGAATAGAATTAAAGACCCAGAAATGAACCCACACACCTATGGCCACTTAATCTTTGACCATCCAGCTAAAACCATCCAGTGGAAAAAAAGACAGCATTTTCAATAAATGGTGTGGTTCAACTGGCAGTTAGCATGCAGAAGAATGCAAATCTATCCATTCTTATCTCCTTTACATAGCTCAAGTCCAACTGTATCAAGGACCTCCACATAAAACCAGACACACTGAAACTAATAGAAAAGAAACTGGGGAAGACCCTTGAGGACATGGGCACAGGGGAAAAGTTCCTGAACAAAACACCAATAGCTTATGCTCTAAGATCAAGAATTGACAAATGGGACCTTATAAAATTACAAAGTTTCTGTAAAACAAAGGACATTTTCAATAGGGCAAAACAGAAACCAACAGATTGGGAAAAGGTCTTTACCAATCTTACATCCAACAAAGGGCTAATATCCAATATATACAAAGAACTCAAGAAGTTAGACTCCAGAGAGCCAAATAACCCTATTAAAAATGGGGTACAGAGCTAAACAGAGTGCCATTTTCAATGTGACAACAGGAATGACTCAAGGCAGCTTGACTGTGGTACGGGGTGATCTTGGCCTTCTCATGTCTCCACCCCTCTCTTGACTTCCCTCCTGATGCCCATTGTTCTCCTTTCCAGTGATCTTTCTATTCCTCCTGACATTTGTGCTTGCTTGGTTGGTTTGTCTAGAACATGCTGGGCATACCTCAATGCATGATTTGCTTTGGGCCATCAGCTCAAAGTCTAGCACTGTGCTTCATGCCTTTGATTTTAGCCCTTGATATGTAGAGATAGAAGCCTAAAGGCATCCTTCACTACTCAGAGTTAGAGACAAGCCTGAGATACAAGAGACTCAAAACTAATTCAATTTACCTCAAAAGTCATTACCTCAAAGAAATCTAGCTGAAAGAGACTGCTCCTGACTTCCAACCAGCCTCAATAAAATGGGCTTTTTCATTCCTCATTCATATTCTCTGTCTTTTTGTGTCTTTCTCTTTCTGTTTCTCTTTTTCTCTGACTCTCTTACTTCCATCACTCATTGTTTTCTTCATTAACCTTAACAAACTGATTACTCTTCTACTATTAATGCATTTGTGCCAATGATCTTTTTGTGGTCAAGCTCCACTTCTGTTTTGGATATCACTGGTCTGGAAGAGCTGAAAGAACATTAGCTATGACCTGTGAAGCTCTTGGGCTGGCTAAGGTGACATCTTGTGAGAGGTGGGAGGGAGCTTCTACAGGGCATGTGATCTAACTCTCAGACCAGCAGGTTCTAGGGACCATTTTACAGTACTCTCTGATAGCCACATGCAATTATTACTGAACTTCTGTCTCATAAATACTAACAAAATGACAATGAGTTTCTTGGCACCCAACTTTTGCTTCCTTTGGGACCACTGAGAGAGGGATGGGTGAATGTGTTCAAGAGCTCTTGCCATAACTTGTCTGATTGACTATTTGATTTGTGGATGGTGAGGCATGAGGAAGAGTAGGTATCAAGACTAATACATGAGAGAACTCAATGACAGAGGAGGACTGGGACTGTTTCTTACCAGGGCGTAAAGGATGGGAGGCATGAGAAAGCAGTATGATGTACAAGTTTTGGAAAAGGTAGATGCTATGGAATTGAGTTTGGAAGGGCCCAGACACCTGGGGACCAGAGCTTTTGAGCCACAAATCCCATCTCAGATTTTTAGCCTACTTCCATTTTCAGGAGTTCCTTTATTTTTTTCTTAAAGAAATTTTAGATGGGTAGTGGTGGCACAAGTCTTTAATCCTAGCACTTGGGAGGCAGATTCAGGAAGATTTATGAGTTTGATGCCAGCCTGGTCTACAGAGTGAGTTCTAGGACAGCCAGGGCTCCAGAGAAACCCTGTCTCGAAAAACCAAAAAAAAAAAAAAAAAAAGGTAAAAATATTTCTACAACAACAATCTGTGTGCTGCTTTTCTTTTTTCTTTTTTTTGGGGGGGGGAGTTGGTTTTTTGGATTTGGTTTTTTTCGAGACAGGGTTTCTCTGTGTAGCCCTGGCTGTCCTGGAACTCGCTCTGTAGACCAGGCTGGCCTCGAACTCAGAGATCCGCCTGCCTCTGCCACCCAGAGTGCTGGGATTACAGGCGTGCGCCACCACCGCCCGGCTATGTGTGCTGCTTTTCAACACACACATATATGGACAAAATCATATACTGGGGGGCTCTCAGAGACTGAACCACAAACCAGAAAATATATACACTGGCTGAACCTAGGCCTCTCTGCACATGTATAGCAGATCTGCAGCATGGTCTTCATGTCAAATTGACCTAATAGGTTGTATATGTTTGCGTGTAATGATAGACTTAAAGAGAGATTATGAATTTGAGGGAATGAGAGGGGAAATTTGAGGAGTTAGAAGAGGCAACCTCTGGATTTTGCACCATGTACAGACTAATTAACTCAGGCAGAAGAACAATTCTACTAGGGAGTGGGTATACTGACTGACTGAAGAGCTCATCTCTTATCTGAACCTAAAAGTAATGCTCAGGAGGCAGTAACAGAGGCCAGTGTGAGAGATGCCAACGAAACCAGGGAGTTTGGATAAGGACTATTCCTCTGAACACTTTCTACCCAGCCACTGCCTGAGAAGGCTACGTTATCCCTGGGGACTGTTGTTCTTAGTCACTGCATTGATTTTTGGGTATGGGCATCTTCTGAGAGTATTTTAAAAGATTGGGTTCTATTGAAAAGGCCACCTCCTATAGCCAGACAGGAACCCAAGTGGAATGATAAGAACCTCAACCAACCATATGTGGGTCCTAAACAACTGGAGCAGGGGCTATCCCAAAAAACTGTTGCCTATATCTGGGATATGTTCTTCTAGCTGGGCTGCCTTGTCTGGCCTCAGTAAGAGAGGAAACACCTAGCCTTGCAGACTTAATTGTAGATATTAACTCAGAGGGGGTTTCTCTCTCTCTCTCTCTCTCTCTCTCTCTCTCTCTCTCTCTCTCTCTCTGTGTGTGTGTGTGTGTGTGTGTGTGCTTTTCTGTACATGCACTGTTATTTGTACTCCTATTGACTCCCTACTGCCTTTAGGAAGACATGGTTCCATTTAAGAACTCCTGCTACCTGCTGACTAGATCCCGTCAACTTGGTGGGAGAGGCAAACATCTTATTAGGGTCCATATTTTTTGTTTTTTTTTGGGGGGGGTGGGTTTTTTGTTTTTTGTTTGTTTTTGTTTTTCAAGACAGGGTTTCTCTGTGTAGCCCTGGCTGTCCTAGAGCTCACTCTGTAGACCAGGCTGGCCTTGAACTCAGAAATCCGCCTGCCTCTGCCTCCCAAGTGCTAGGATTAAAGGCATGTACCACCACTGCCTGTCAGGGTCCCTGTTAAAGCAGGCATAAATCAAGTGAAGTTTTTTTGGAAGACATTTGCCACAGTTGAGAGGGGCCAAGGGTAACTCACACAGGAGTCTCTTTTGCTTTTGCAGCTGTCTAAACTGGAACTGATGACTCTGGGCAAAGTCTTTGACTACAGATGCTGGTCCAGGAGTGGGAGAAGAAAAGGGGGAGCATATCTCATACTGTTGTCCATAGCAGCTTCTAAAAGGATTGGGTTTGGGACCCTAGGGACAAAGCTCTGTTTCTGGAGTTTGTGAGGCAGATTTCAGTCTTGTCTCTTCACATTAGTGTCTAGGACCCAAAGGGGAAAAACTGCTAACTTCTTCTTGCACCTTTACTGAACTCTTCTGACTCCATGTTTCCAAATAAACAGAGAGTTTGGTGTGGAACAGGCTAGACCAAATCAAGGGAAATTACCTTTGGGCACAATGCAGGTGGGCACAGCTCCCTGCATGTACCTTTGAGGACTTAAGGCTGTCTATGAAGTGCAGATTCTCTTCTTGAACAGTGGGGTCAGACACTTCATCATCTTAGGGTTAATTCCTACACAATGTCTATGTATAGGTGCCCTTTCTGCAAGATGTGGCCCTCTCTGGTTTGTTGCCTGCAGTATCTTCCCCACTGCCGGGAGGGTCACCTCCTCATCTCAAGTGAATGGAACATGGAACTCAGTTCTGTTTGGAGCCACAGTTAGCCCATATTGTAGTGCTGCAGCAGGATCTGGCCAGGGACAGAAAGTATGTGCTCCCACAAAGGTAGAAGGATGGTAGTGAGGATCCCCTGGACTTTGGAGTATGTTTCTCTACCTGTGTCCCTAGCATGGGATTTCCAAAGTGACTGCCTGTTCCCTATTTTTGCCTCTATACACCGAAGGACTGGGGTCAAACTGACTGTATTCTGGGCCCTGGATGCTTTATTGCATCCACATCACATGCTGTGAAATTTGTCACAGGCAAGTACACACGCACAAGTACTCTGACTCTGCTGCTGCAATTTTTGTAATGCATAGGATAGAAGCAGCCTCTGAGGGCACCAAAGTCAGGACTGACCTGGGTTTGCAGGGACTACATGCTTACTAAAGAAAATGAAAACACAGAGACACTTTTCTCCTGGCTGTTTATTACAGAACAAGAAAAAAAAAAGAAAAAGAAAAAATCCAACAACAACAATAACAACAACAACAACAAAACCACTGGCTCCAAATAGATGCCAGATCTCAAATTCTGAATCAAAATACAGGGTGTCAATTAAAATGTGATTACACAAAATCTGGACACTGAGCAAAGTTTACAGGACAGTGGCTATGGAGTTTCTCTAACAGATACTTAAATATACATGACAAGAACCGTAAATAGAAACCATTAAAGACAAACCCCAAATCAACCAATAATGTTTACAGACTTACCCCCCAAGCCACAGAGATTCACATCAAAAATGAGTGTTAAATGGTTTAAAGCAGACTTTAAAGCATCACTCTGTGATGGTGTACCAAAGCTGTCTAAAGCTAGGGCTTTCTCTGCGGCTGAAGGTCACCATAGGTGACAAAGGGAAGGGAACGCTCTAGTTCTTCAAGGTGGCCAGCTCACACAGTGCTCAGCTCATAGGCTATTTCTGCACCTCTCTTAACCAAACCTAAAGGACGCTCTTGGCCTCTCATGAGTGTCTCTGTGGGACACTTAACCATACCGTGACTTTTGCTGTAAATGTTCATTAGGAAAGAACTAGCTGAGATTTAAAGGCTTGCGAAAGATTAAAAGTCACACTGGGTAGTACAGTTTGTAATGGAGTGGAAATTAATGACCAAGTGGCTTTCTATTAGGCATTGTCAGTTTGCACAATACCCCTTGGTCACATCCACATCTCTCATGGCATGAAAACCTCAGTGACTAGGCCACCTGGTTTAACAAGGTTATCACTGGAGCGAACAACACAGTCTGCATATTTGGAACAATGTATAATAAACACAACTCTATTGAAACCAAAGCTGCCACTTTATTTACAAAGCCACAAAACCAAGTATAAATACTTCTGTCATTTATGATTAGGAAAACCATTTACAAAATTTTCAAATATGTACAAGTAACTTGAAAAATCACCAGCTTTTTATTTATCAGGTAGATAGAGGGATGGGCAGGGCTGACAAGATTCTGACTAGGACCCTAGTGTGGGTATCTGTGGCCAGTTTCAAGCTGGCTGCAGATTCAGACCAGTCTTTTGAGTGACAGCATGGGGCTTTTCTGGAGCACCCTACTTTGATTTACAGCTCCTCAGAACCCTGGGTGACTTGGTCAGCATTCTGGGCTGTAGCATTTTGGGCAGCAGCATGTTGCTCCAAAATGTCACCTATCAGCCTCAAGTTGCACACCCAGTCTTCATCTGGGGCCACACTGGGGCCTTCCAAAAGCTCTTCCATGAAATCCACATCACTGCCTGCAGATGATGGTGAAATCAGACCATCTATTGGGGGCTGGGCCTGAGGCAAGACATTGTCCTGTAGCTCAGGGGATCTGCCCATTCTAATCAATGTACCTAGGGACTGGTTAGTGGCAGCAGTAGCAGCTACATAGCTTGGAGGCTCCAGTCTCTGAATAGGACTCATGGGAGAGCAGCTGGCCATGCTCTGTTGGAGGGACTTGGTGCTCAACATAGGCACAGGCCTCTGTGCTAGGCTCTGCATGAGGCTCTGATTGCCCAATAGACTGAATCTGGGGCTGGCCAGAGCAGAATGCACCTTCTGGACAGGCCTGGCTCCTGGAGCCATCTGATTGGCCTGGACCACAACCTTCTGAGATGGAGATACTAGAGCTGTTGGGGGAGTACTCATGAGTGCCTTGGCAAAGATGATGGAGTTGCTATCAAAATGCGACACAATTCTATTATCTACTTGGCTCAGGGGTGATTCCTTTGAAACTGGCGTGGTTACAGCTGTAGTTGCCACTGTACAGACTGCATTACTGAACACTGAAGACATCATTGGCACACTGGGGAGGCTGAGTTGGTGGGGAGTCAAGGATTGGTTGCCCAGGAGGCTGATACAGAGCTTGGGCAGGGGCACTTCTAAGGGCATGGCCTTGGCTTTGGGACAGACAGAGCCAAGACTATTCAGGGGATCCTGACCCAAGCCTGAGGAGATGGGAAATGGAAGGCCGGTGTTGACTTGCTGCTTCTTCAAAGCTGATGACAAAATACCCATGTGAATTGTGGGTGATAATATGCTTGGAATCCGATTGTTCTGAAGGAGCTGGGTTTTGGGTGGTACCTTTTGCTGGTTGGATGGGGATCTTGTCTTGGTCTGGTTACATTTGGAGATGACTTGTTCTTGTACTGCTGCATGGAAAGAGATATAGGGATTAGTTCCAAAGGTGTCCTCTATTTGGGCTGTGGTCACTGGGCAGGAGCTGCAGGCCCAATGTTGTCTTCATTCATACCCCTGACTATCTCTCCCAGTCCCTCTTAACTTGCCTTATTCCTTTGCTTGTAGCCTGAAATGGAGGTCTTGTGTACTCACAGCATCCTCTACAACAGTGGTTCTCAACCTTCCTCATGCTGTGGCCCTTTAATACAGTTTCTCATGTAATGAGCCTCAACCATAAAATTATTTTCATTGCTACTTCATAACTGTAATTTTGTTAGTTAAGAATCATAATGTAAATATCTGATATGCAGAGCAGCTGATAAGCAACACCTGTGAAAGGATAGGTCAAGCCCAGAAAAGAGTCTTGACCCACAGGTTGAGAACCACTGTTATACAAAGAGCAAATAATGCTGGACTTAAAATGCCAACTGAATTGACTGCCTCTTCATGTATATTAGAGGCTCTGTCAGGGCAGGTGCTATGACTACATTTACTCTAATATTCTGACACTAACCATCCCTCAACAGACAGTTCCTATTTTGTAGAACACAGGCAGAGAGGTGAATGAAGGTCTGGGGAAGAAAGCTCAGTCTCTTAGACAACAGAGAGCAGAGCTTCCTTTAGTTTTTCCCTCTGATAAATGTAATACACAGGAGGACAGAATTCTATTCCCTCCAAAGTCCCACAGGTTAAGCAGTGTCAGCATTCAGACTAGAGGCTCACACGGTTCTGATCTGGAGGTGCTTTCCAAAGAGGGACCTGTTTCTCAATGAAGGTGGGGTGATGGTGATGGACTTTTGTAAGCCAAACAGGTTGTGAGTCTGAAGCACAATGACAGGTAGATTCTCAGAGCAGTCTGGGTGATAGAGTGAGACCTTATCTCCAGATAACAATGAGCAACAGCAACAACAGAACAGGGGCCTTAAAGGATTGGACTTCGTTTAATCAATCTGTTCAGTTAAAGTGATATTGGAACCGTGTGAGCAGGCCTCCCATTGGGATGAATTGTGCTCTTAGAGGCAGGTGAATTAGTCTCAGACTCCTATCTTAGGCACCACTCATGTGGCTTTCATACTTCTCCCTGTCTCTCTAACACCACATGCAGAAACTGTAGGCAGAAATGAACCAACCTTCCACCTCACTGGCTCTGTTAGGAACACTGATCTTTTCTGCTTACCTTGAAATTGAGTCATCTGCTGGGCGATACACGCATTCTGCTGTTTAGGGGTCATTGCCATAGGACCTGATCTCTGCTTCTCTTGCTAAACAGAAGATGGAAAGGCTATATTAGATTAAAGATACAGCCTTGCTTTGCTGTGTAGCGACCTAGGTCTTGACTTTGGTGCAGCAAAAGCATGAGTGGACACATCAACACACACTCAACACATAACATGCATGCCCCACCCGGCAAAACCCCACAAATAGACACAAAAGAGTCTGCATTTGGGTTAAGCAAACCAACTGCAACAGCATAGGATGGGGCAGGAGAGTGTACTAGCAAGAGTACACAGAAAAACAGACATTCTGGATGTCAGACTGCTCAGGATGGGTCAGCAGTGAGATATGGTTGCCAAACGAGCAAATGTAACATTAGGTTGCATTATTAGAAGCAACGTATGTAGAAGGAGGGAGGTGACAGTCTTATACTACTCTGATTTGGCCAAACTACTAACAGGTATACTAACAGGTATCTGGGCATGTCACTCTGGGAGCTTTAGATAAAGTAGCTATATCCAGAGGATAGTAAGCAATGGGGGATAGGGATAAATACTTCAAACTACACAGTCAAGGGATGGCCAGTGAGCTGGGGTGCTAGGACTGGAGTAGAGTACATTCTGGGTTATTTGGCCCAGTTTCTACACGACTGTCATGGAGTAAGTGCTGAATCTTGGTGTAGGTGTTCCTGGCTGTCACATGGTCAGATGGATACACCATTCCACACCAGGAGTAGCCATTTCCCTTCCTCCTGACCTGATTTAGAGAGTGGAAGGAACTTCCTATCCTTATCTCCAAGTACTCTAAATGTTCAGGGGGGAGGGGCCCTACTTCAGGGTCTCAGGCCTCACAGTTTGTAATCAGGGGATTCCAAACCATGGGATTATGGGCAAAAATGTAACCAGGCTACCAATGAAGCCTGAAGGCCAGACATAGTGGTTGCAGCTTTCTCTGAGCCCCTCACGTTGGTAGGGCCTGACGATGACTGGTCAGGACTCACCCTCTCTTCCCACCTGCTACCACCTCCATCTCTCCCCTTCTCAAATAGTCTGTTGCAAATATGGCAACCATCAAAGGCAGCTGCCAGGAAGCACACTCTTAGGTCACCTGCTGGCCTGGTGACCCCAGGTGCCAGATTGGATCTTAGGATATGAGATGCTTGTGTAGAGCCAGTTTCTCCACTAAAATGCTCCCTGAAGCCCTTCTTTGTACTGAGAAGGGTTGGTGTGGCAGTGGGTGGGGTAGAAGGTCAGTGCTTGGGAGTGTGTCCAACTCACAAGCCTGGCAGCGCTCAGTCCCTGCCAAGGCAGAGAGGACAAACACATGGCACAGAGGAGACTGACTACAGCATAAGCCATTTCCCCAGACTGGGCTTTGCTTTTCTACTGTGCCCTTAGGCATCTTTCCGTGCAGCTCTTGCCTCCTCCAGGACTAGGGCTTTTGGGATGTGCTGCAGGGAGGGAGGCTCCATCTCAGCTGACTAGCAGAGCTAAGCTCTTCCTACTAAAACACTGGCTCTAAAGGGAGTTGGGTGGGGTGGGTCTGTCTTACTATCCAGAGCACTTCACACCCACTGTTTCCTGTCATGAGGCCATAACTCAGAGGCAGGGGGTCACATGGCAAGCCCAGGCCACTCCATCTAAATCTGGCTGAAGATTTTTCTGGGTGGGTGACCATTTCTAAAGATGGCTCATTCAGTTCTGATTTTCCTCCTAGGGATACCAGGTCCCCAGATTACTGATGTGAAAGACATGTGAGGTTCAAAAGAGATTAAGTGACAGCCCACGGCAACCTGGCTTGCAAGTACAATGCCTCTTAGACTGTGGACTCAGTGCTTCACTCACTCCTGCCTGTAAGGCCACTGATGCCCACACCCATCTGGATACCATCCCTGTCTGTTTCATTAGTTTTCAAGTGTCAGTGTTGTCTGGGGCTAAGCATAGGGACAGATGGGGGCTGAGAGTGTGACCCAACAGAAATCAGGCTAGGGCAACAAAATTCAGAGGGGAAGATGGACAGGGAGACTATGTCCAGCAGCATGGTAGACAGAAAGAAAGGCTGGTTTGAGGCAGCAGTCAAAGGATGGGATCCTAGTCCACCAGGCCTATCAGATAAGAGAGAGTACTGTAGACCTGAGCCAGGTTCACAAGGATAACTAGGGTGCAGGGAAGTCTCTGTCCGGGGAAAAATACATCCTAGAGCCTCTGATGTGTTTGGGGAAGTTTGGCTAGGGTCTAACAGGGCTTCCATGCTTGTCTGGGTGCTGACAGGCAGCTCCATAAGACCCCTGGGTCTGTGTGTCCTCTATGAGCTGGCTCTTTGCCCTGAAGCCCATTGCTCCCACCAGGGTCTGCTGTCCCTGGCAGAGGACGCCAGGCATTCTCTCCAGGCCTCCAGAGGAGGCTGCTTCCTTTGTTTTGCAGACAAGGCTCCCATCCTTTGTTCTGAATCAATGTGCTACAAAGATAAGCCCCAAGAAAACAGTTGTTGCCTTTTGACACTGACAATTAGAGCCATAGGAAAATGGAGAAAACAGGAAATGACAAATGGTTTCAGTGACCAGGAGGAAATTGTGGCTGAGAATTGCTGCTTAGTGACAGTCCTTCTTATGAGGGACAGCCTGGGTCTGGTGGCTTTTTCTAAGCACATATGGAGGGGTCATTACATGAGTCAAGTTTCCAGAACTGCAATTGTATGGGACACTGACCAGCAGGCTTTGTGGGAGCTCAAGACTGTTTCTCCCTGTATGGCTAAGCTAGGAAGCCTAGGGCTGGGGCCAGCAGAAAGTATCAGGTAACTAAAGCCCCAGCTCTTTCTCTGTAACACCCTTTCCTGGCCCTATTTAGCCCCATTCACCAACAGGTCCTGCCTTTCTGGAAACTTCATGCTGATACTCAAGAATCTGTAAACTGCTACTTGTCTTTTAGGATGCTAGCTAGTGCCTTAGTTTATGTGCCAAGCAGGAGAGAAGCAAAAGGTCTGGGATGCCCTGACACTGCCATGGCCTTTTAGCAGCACAGATCTTAACACAAAGCCTGCCAGAAGTGAGCTTGTACTACATCAGATCCAGCTAGCATCTTGATGTCTCCTGTGGCCCTCTGTGCCATAGCTTTGGTCCTCTCATCCTCAAAGAGAGAAAACCAGGTGTTACCAGATCAAGAGTTACACAAAGGGACTTACTCTCCAATGTGAGGGTAGGGTCATGGAAGCCAGCAGGAATTAGATGTATGTCCTACAAAAGGTCCCTGGGTTGTGGCCTGATTTGGACAAAAGTTACCTATCCTGTGATCTAGAGAAATAAAGTATTGAAGGAGGGAAGAAGAGGATGATACGATAAGGAGGAAAGAACAAAGGAAAGAAAGAAGAAAGGAAGGAAGGAAGGGTGAGCTGAGAGGAGAGGAATGGAGAGAGTGGGGGGAAAAGACAGAGACCCTGATAAATTGGGGAGGAGGAGCAGGGGATGAGAGATATGGGGGGGCAGGAGAGGAAAGGAAAGGGGAGGGAAGTGACAGAGAGAGATGAGGAAAAAGGAGGAAGACGGGAAAGGAGAGAGAAGAGGGGCTTGTTTCCTCTACAAGGCACCTCCCGCCCAACAGTTCTTGCAGCAGGCACGGCTCTTTGTGTCCCCTATGGAAGCCAGCCCACTAGACTACAGAAGGCGCTCAGCTATTTGTTCCAAGGGTTAATGAGCTTTGGCATAGTTTGTCTATTACACCACAAGGAAAAGCATTTTCTTTCGTGGACTTGGGAAGCTGGACTTGAAAGCAACTACCCCATGCTCATCACTGTGAGGTGCTGCAACCCTATCTGCCTGAGCACTACCTGGGAAGACAAGGCTTACAGAGTAACTCAACCAGTCCCTTCAGCATTCAGTTGATAAATATTTAAGACTACTATGCTCAGGGCCAGACTGTGCTTACCATGTGGTTGTTACTGAATGTCTCTATCAGTGTGGAGCTTACACTAGGCAGGGGAATGGACAAGACACAAGTCAGTCATTGTAGGTAGGTTGTCTTCTAAAGGCACTATGGCAAAGTGAAGAGACACTCAGAGGACGGGCATAAGTAGAGCCTTTAGGTCACACTATAACCACATGTGTCATACCATTTCTGTATTAGGCAAGACCCAATGTGGTGTTGGTCTGTTAAGGTCATTCCTGGCCCCTCTGCATAAATGGCTGCAAGCTTCACTTACAGTGGCAGGGCTACCCTTAGAGCATTCTCAAGCCATCACCAGGACTTCACAAAAAAATGTCATCAAAAGTAAATTACAAAGCTTTGTGTAGCTCATCTGTACCTTAGGGCTGTCTTTGCTTTTGACCAGAGCCTGTATAAGCCCCTCCTACCTAGTCTTGGTTTTAGGGCTGGCCAATCCCTGCAAAGTTTGCTTTAAATGCTAGGGATGATCCCCAGGCAGAGGAGACCTGTCTTTCTTCTGTCTCTGCAGTACCTGAAACCTCTGGCTCACTCTGACCCACTGGCTGAAGTGATGAGGGACTGAAAGGGAATGCAGACCTAAATTTCAGAGTGGAGAGATCTCCCTGAGCCTTCACCACAGCGTGAAAGGTACTGGATTAAGCACAGAATTTGCGCTATTAGGAGTAGGAATTCTCCAGGCAAGCTAGCAGCAATCTTCTCATGTGGCTTCTAAGGCCAAGGAAGAGCTGGGCAGGGCTGGGTGAAAACATGATATTCAGAGAGGATGGAGTCTCCTGGGGTTGGGATAATTCAGTCTCCCTGGGAACTTTGGGCTGGACAAGATTCTTCTGGTTTCAGCTGAAAAGGGGGAAGCTAAGGAGTGCTATGAATTCTAGGGAGAGAGAAATCAATAGCTCTTGTCTGGAAAGCACAGCTTGTTCTTCCAGGCCAGAACCTATCACAGGATAAAGAGAACAAAGTTATGTGTACTAAAGCAGACTTTCCATTAAAGGCTAGAATCTCTGGAGGTCCTTTCAGCTCAATGACCATCTTCTACCGGTTTCTATACAGACAGGGCAGACATCCTGTGAGCATTGGTATTTCATGCCTCAGAACAATAACTTTGTGGTTCAAAGAAATCTGCCAAGGCTGGTATCTATTACCTTGCTCTCTTGGCCACTAATGGGACTCTGAGGTGTGCTAAGTCATTTCTTCTAGACTCTAGAATTGAGAGAGGTTCAGCCAAACTCATAGGTGGCTTTGGTAGGCTTGGCATCGACATTGAATCATGTGCCCCTAGACTGCCCATTCTTTTATGGGTGACCCAGATGTCCCCTTCTGGAGCATGACTCCCGAGTGAGGCCAAAGAATGAAATGTGGAGCCCATAGCAGAGCACTGTCAGGACTTGGAGCTCATGAACTTCCTGAATTCTCGCTCAGTATCAGACAGACAGGCACTGAGTAGGAGATTTGGAGTGTAGCCTGCTGTCCTGGTCAGGCAAGAAGGCAGGCTGGCATGGAAGCAAATGAGGTGTTAGTGGGTGTCAATGCAAGAGAGGTAAGACCAAGGGGCTTGGACTACTCTGCTTGCTTGAGTTCCTCACTTTGCCCAAGAATGATAAGAAAAAGTAATTTAGAAGGGCAGTAGAAATCCTTCATAGTTGTACAGAACCCTGTGGGTTGCAAAGGGCCTACTTTTCAGAGCTGTCACCTCCTGAGTTCCTTCCAATCCTTGTGAGGCAGGTGGGCAGACTGAGCAGGGGATTGTGCCCCAGTTGACAGATGAGGAAAGCGAGGCATGGGGGAAGTGACTTACCAGCAGCATCACAGCTAGGCAGTAGTGGAGCAGGCGCCTGCCTCCAGGCCTTCGGATCCCAGCTGCCCCAGGGGGCTGCCTCTGAGGTGCTGTACGAGGAGGTGACTCGGGCCAGCTCGTGAGCAAAGGAGCTGCTGGGCAGGAAGGACTCATTCCCCAGGGCCTGGCGGGATGGGGGCTGTCGCCCCAGGCTGACATGGGGAGGCCTGGCTTCCCCAAGCTTGCAGGCTTTGTCTACATGAGTCTACAACAACCGATTGAACAATCCATCAGCTGTTTGGCCACAAAAGGCTTCTGACTGATTTTGTCACTGCCCTGACTAACTAATTGGAATCTTGTATTTATATACATCAACTGACCTGGGCAAAGCAAAACCAAATATCTTTGTGCTCTTAGCTTGCTATGGGTCACAGACTTTTTTGAAAATCAATTGGAAGGTCTGCTGTCTCTCCACAGAAACATACTTACCTTGTGACATCTCTTCCCCCCTCTTCCCCCCTAGAGTACCAATGATTTTTTTTTAAAATGCATTTCAGTTGATTTGGGACAATACTTAATGCCAATAAAAGGATTTCATATGTGTGATGTCCTGCCTTAAGCAATATTGACTTGTTAGAAGCAGGAATAAAGCTAAGTCAGATAGCGGACTCATTGACAATGATTTTGGCACCTTCAGATCACTCCCACCCCTGCCCGATCCCCATAACAGAACTCACAATTTACTCATGGCTTGTAGAAACTAGTGTGTAGATATGCTGAGGTGAGTGTAAAAGTAGCCAAATGAGCCTCCTCTCAGCCACATCCTGAGCTGCAGTCCTCACCGCACCAGACCCCGACCGGGCATTAAGGTTTTGGGGGCTAGTGTGGGCATGAGATTTCTTGCCTTTCAGTTTTACATGTCAGGGATTTCACTGTTTCTCTGTGTGTGAAATGTAGAATCTAGTTCCTTCAGATATAACAATTAAAATAACCTTATCCTGATGTCCTCATGGGCAAGAGCTTCATAACTTCAAGTAGGTGGCCAGTAGAGCCTTGTCTCCCTGACAAGCACACAAGCATCTAACAACAGTCATGTCCCAAAGGAGGGGGGAAGCCTGCAAAATGGGGGAGTGGTTCTTTTTTTTCTGTACCAAGCAGTGTCTCTTGATTTTCATCTTTGAACTGTAAGTGGTCTACTATGTTTAGCCAGCAGCCCAATGGAAAGGGGAATATTCACTCCCTGAATCAAAGCAAAAACATTTTGGTGCATTCAGCTTACTGCAAGAAACACTTAGTGACCACCTATCAAGGAGAACTACTTTCAGTGGCTGATATATTATAGAAGTACAGTCTATACATATATTATTTGAAATAACAACACAACCTACACTGGTGAATTTATTGATCACTTATTTTGCTCTCAGGACTAAATAGAGGGCTTTAAACACTTGATCTCCTCTGTCCTTACAAATAGCTATCTATGAGGTAGGGACTATTATAGACCTTACTTTTTGGATGAGGATATAGTGGCCCAGAGAGATTAACTAAGTTGCCCAAAGTCACACAGCTATTTAGTACCAAAGCAAGATGTGGAGATGGGTTTACTTCACTCCCAAATCCACATGTAGCATGTACTAAGTTTCTAGATCATGATGTGGAAAATAAGCCTTGAATTGGAAAATTGTTATAGTGAAAGTACAGACAAGGTATATCAGGGGAGGTTCCAATCATTTTAAGATAAATTATACATATTTAAATATGGCAATAAGAAAATGACTAGCTGGACTATTTTAGAAATAATACATGTCCATTTAAAATAAACAGGCCCAAGCATTCTTTGCTGTTCTGATGACATTTGCTATTCTAGCAAGGTAGCTTGTTACCATTATACTTGGGGAGCTCATCAAATTCCCATTTGTCCTTGGAGCAAGTTTATCAGGGTAAGACAGGAGGACTATGATTTTCTGGAATTCATAATTCTTTATGCCTACTTACTTAGCTCCTTGATAACTCTAAATACTGTTCTATAGAAGTTTTGCAGAAACAAGTTCTCATGGGTCCCAGACTATCCTCAAACTTCCTGAACCCACTCTGTAGCTGAGGATGACCTTAAATTCTGATCTTCTAGCCTCTACCTCCATAATTTTGGGATTATAGGTGTGAGAGTGCAAATACTAATTTGAAAGTTGGAATTTGAAAAGTCCTGACATACACATATTTCTCAGGTTCTGAAACTTGCCCTGCTCCATGATGAGATTGTGACAGCCAGGCGTTGGGCTTATTTATAGAGAATGAAAGCTTTCTTCATTGTTGTTTTTGTTTGGTTTTGTTTTAGTTTCTTAGGAATCCTCTATAACTTCATTTCTTGAAAAGTTTTAATGATTAAATTACTAAGGAATGGACTACCGTTTACCCATAGGAGTTAGGAAACTACTAAGGAGTCATGGGAGAGGTTTTCAGTGGATAGGACAGAGTTGATGCAAAGTAGAAACAAGGAATAATTGATCAAAACATGGAATATATATATATATATATATATATATATATATATATATATTCAATGTTAAATATATATTTTATATTATATATATTTCATAGGCTATCAAAAGCCTAGTGTTAGATATGGGTTACTTTTTTTTAGTTGTGGGGTCCTAAAGACTCCCAATAATTATTGACAATCCCCATTACTCTTGGTTACTCTTCAGAAGTGGATGGTAAGACCCAATTCTTGAAGATACCTGAGTTATAGAAGCTGGAGAAATCAAGCTGGCACTGTCCTGGAAGACTCATCCCTACTGACTTGCATTCATACGCTGGAAGGTGCTGTACATGCTACTAGAGGAGAAAAGGAATCAGTAATCTCATTTAGCTGTGATCACTGTGAGCTTCAGCTGTAAGAGGCTTGGCAAGATACAGCAACTGGTACAATAGTGACACAGATGTTATAGTGTGGAACAACTACTTGCTGATTGGATTTAAAGCCTTTTTCATAAGGTGAAACTACCCCAGTACTGTTAATAATTAGTCCAAAACCTCATGGCTGGCAATGTTGTAGATCCTGGGGGAGACCCTACCCCTAACTAGTCTGCTAGGTAGGCATAGTTTTAAATGGTTCCCTAATTTATTTTTATTCCCATAGATTAGTGCATTTCTTAACCTTCATTAGACAAGCTTCTTTTTCTAATAGATGGTGATGAACACAGAGACATACAATTAGTTAACATGGAGAGAATATGAGACTGCGAGTACATAGATTTAAATGGAACATATATATCATACTCCTTCCTCCAAACCTTACAGTGGAAGGTTGTAAGAGAAAAGGTAGTAAATGATTATAGTGAAAAAGTTTTCCAGACATAACAGGGCAGTCACTCACATGAACTCACAGTAGCTGTGAGTACATGCAGAAGACCTGTGAAAGTCCTGCACATGCACATGCAGGCAATACCAAGTGGACTTCATGGGTTAAAAAAAAAAGGGGGTATGTGATATTGGAAGTGAACAGTATTGGTGGGGTCAGGGGATGAATTAGCAGTCAAAATAGGGATAGATGTGATCAAATCATATTATACATGTGAATGAAATTCTCAGACAATAAAGAGGAAAAAACAGAAAGAAATGGCCCTCCAGCAACATTAGCATATGCTTGCAGTGCCTTAGTAATCCATCAGGAGGAGAAGCCTGCAGGTGGCAGATGGAACCTACTCTAGCAGATAGTCAGTGCAGCTCTTTTTCAGCAGCACAATCATGAGTGGTCTGAAGTACTCATCAGGTGCAGCAAGATAGGAACAGACACTTTGAAAATCCCTACCTCTTGCAGTCAAAACACAAAGGGAGGCAAAGGAAGGGATGCTCTCCCCTAAGTGGATCTCATGAGTAGAAACTTCTGAGAGTTAAAATGTCCCTAACAATCTTTCTTTGGATCACAGTTTTAGGCTATGTGGTGCAGTTTCTGTTCTCAATTAAATAAAAGGCAGAAAACACACACCTTAGCTACACAGAAGTCTTCTGTGTCAGTCAGAGTCAAAATTGAATTCCATCTCTTTCTCTCCTGATTGCAGCTAGCCCAAACACCTGCAGTGAGCAAGTAGCAGAGCTGGAGGCTGAGCCAGGGTCTGAGGTTTTAAAAAATCTAGGCTTTTAATCATCATGCTTCAAGATGAGGCAGTCTCCTCACAACTTCATGTTCCCCTGGTCTTTTGCTGGACAGAGCAAACACTGCTTCTAGGCCCTGGGCTTCCAGGGGAGACATCCAATTGACAGTCAAGTTCAGACAACTAAGGAAGGGAGAGGCAGGATTTCCTTTGGAGACTTCCTGATTGAAAGAGCAAATCTAATGAATGCATCTAAATTCATTCTGTCTTTCAAAGACTGATGAAACTACAACCAGCCTCTGTCATTAACTTTGTTTTTAAAAATAAATTCCCACTAGGAAAGGGAGTATATAACAGGAGATAATAGCATCATAATTAGTGAGGTTAAAAAGCAGACCTGGACAGATAGGCACCACTATAGCTACTACAGAAGAGAAATAAAGGCAAGAGGACTGCTTAGACCCAGGGTCTCGGGACAATTTGGGATGCATAGCCAGACCACTTTTTGAAACACTAGCAACACTACCAACAAATAAAGCCCTCAGACAACAACCACCCAGAAAGAGCAAAGCAGCCTCAAGGAAGGTGAATTGCAAATCAGCAGAGATAGAGCAACTTGGTCTAGGTGGTGAAATATTCAGCATGCTCTAGGATACTCAGATAGTCTGGTACTAGATGGTGACAGGGATGGGGATGTGGCCCACAAAAATCACATGGGCTGAAAGGTGTTGACGAAATAAGCAGCCATCTATATTCATAGGCCCGTGCCTATCCCCAGCCCTGGCAGACATGAGGCTTGGCGCTTTGCTTGCCCTGTCTCTTCTCCACACCTAGAATTCTGTCCACAATTCTGCCCCATGTCACAACATCGAGGTGGGAACTTAGCTCTCACTTCTCCTAAAGCCAAGCTGAAGACAAAGTAGTACTGGAAAAGCTCAGCTTTCTTTCCTCTGGACGAATTTAGCTAGTAGTGGCCTATGACTCCTTTTAGCAGAGTGTGGTGGTACCTGCTTGTGATACTTAGCACTTGGGAGGCTGAAAAAGGAGGATTGCTGTGTCTGAAGCCAGTCTGAGCTACAGAGTGAGATCCTACCAAAGAACAAAACCATGAACCAACCAACCAACCAACCAACCAACCAACCATTAGTAAGTTGTGAAACTGTCCAGAACAGAATGGGAATGATGGTAATGAGGATTCCCATGTGATGGGTGGAGTGTGATCATGAGGAACAGCAGTTGATTTCTTCACCTTACCATAAAGGAGGAAAAGTTATATATGTAGGCTGATAGCAATATGCCAATGAGAAATATATATTTCTATATAGAAAAAATGCTGTATTCCAGTATGTTAGCAAGAGTTATTCTTTGGTTACTATATACTCATATTTACATATTTTATTATCCCTTGAGGTTTGTGGCTTTTTAAAAATACTTTTGTGCATTTTCCAAGTTCAGTTCCAGAAGAAAAGATTACTTTTGCAATCAGAAAGCAACAAGCACAATAAAAAAAAAGCTCATAATATCCTCATGTCAAAATGAATAAGTATGAGCATAAAGCCTGTGTTTTAAGGACCACGTGTGGAAGTCTCAGCAGAAGACTGGTTATACGAATGGAAATTACTGTATGCTCCCAACTTCTCAGAGTCTAGGGTTGCTTCTGGAGTTGTCTCTGGGAAGTCAGCACTAGGTGTGATCTCTCAGAAAAGAGTAGGTACCCAGAAAGCTTCTCAGATAATTTGAATGTTTTATTTCTTCCTTAATTTGGATAATTTGGATGTTTTATACTCTTTCACATCTACTGCAAACATTCTACAACAGGTTTCCTTGAGAGTAAACCAAGAGTCCTAGTCCTGGCCATGGTAAAGAAAGAGCCATGTCCAATCACAAAAGAACACACATGGAATGCAATCTCTGATAAATGGTTATTAATTAGCCCAGAAGCCCCGAATACCCAAGGCACAATTAGCATATCAAATGGCTCCGATGAAGAGAGGGTCCTGATCCTGGAAAGGCTTGATCTAGCATTGGAGGGGAGTATCAGGACAGAGAAAAAGGAGGGAGGTGATTGGAGAATGGGTGGAGAGAGAAGAGGGCTTATAGGACATATGGGGAGGGGAGAACCAGGAAAGGGGAAATCATTTGGAATGTAAACAAAGAATATAGAAAATAAAAAAAAGAAAGAAAGAGCCATGTCAAAGGAACAACCCAAGTTTACAGAAAGCCATTAGAGTTTCAAAAGTCACTTTGGTATTTTCATTTGTCTCTCTGGAGCTACTCCATGTCCAGTACGTGTGGGATCAGGACGTGAGAGTTAAGGTTGTGAGCCTGAAGTCTGCATGCTAATGGCAAGAGGCTGGGAATGTGCCTGGCTGTGGTTCTCAGTTCAGGTGTCAATGCCAATCAACTGATGATTAAGATATGGATCACCATAATGTGATCCATTTGATCCAACAGCAGCCACTTTCCCTGGTCTGAAGCCAGGAATGGAAGCAGAGAACATATATCTAGGAAATGCATTTCCTATGGACATGTTAGTGAAAGCAGGATCCATAGTGGAAGCAAAGGCTGTGAGTGACAAGAGCAGACAGTCTCCAGCACTGAGCTTTTCCAATGTCTGGTTCTCCCGGGCATTTATTAACTGAGGCATATGACACCTTTGAGTTCCTCAAGGAGAAACACTGTACCGTCAACGTTCTGCCCAGGGCAGTGTTCTTTCCAATGGCATGTGTCTTACTCTCTACCACCTTCCTTCTATACCATTCAGCCTCGGGCTTCCATAGGTTCCCCCGGAGAAGCTGGAGTACACTCCAGTGTGCTTGTAGCAAAGTTACCATTTATTGAGTTGAGAATTACTACAACCAATTAATCTAGTGGTGGCAGCTTATGGAGTGGGCAGTGAAAAGCATTGAAGAACAGCTACTACCTATCCCCCAACCTTGGCTAGCCCATGCATCTGCACATCAGTATTCTCAGATGGGCCTTTAGAATCCATGGTGCAAGGCACAGATGTGAATCCCTGTCCAGGCAGATCTGTGGTTTGCAGTAACACAGGCTGAGATATGGAACTGATTACCCCTACACAGGATGTGATAGGTCCTTGCTGTGAGTTTACCATAAGCCTCAGTGAACAATGGAGACTACTTTCACAGTACAATCTTATCTTCAAACAGCAGAGCAAGGCCCA
Organism: Apodemus sylvaticus; assembly: GCF_947179515.1. Lineage (NCBI taxonomy): Eukaryota > Metazoa > Chordata > Mammalia > Rodentia > Muridae > Apodemus > Apodemus sylvaticus. Next base: position 147,582,923 of record NC_067495.1, on the reverse strand, counting down.
TGAGCCCATTCATTCGAGGTAGATTGGGCATTAAAGTTTATACTAGACTGATAAAACTTAACCGTGGGCAGCTACTAAAGACCTGCAGACAGAGAAATTGGGATAGCATTAAGTGCCTGGTGAGATGCATAGTCTGAGCCTGCCAGATTTCTATTCCAGACAGCATTGCCTGTTGTGAGATGCAGCCATCTGGGGACATGTGTCTACCTCAATAATAAATAGATCACAGAAGTGTGGGCTTTGGCTCTACCTTGGAGTTATGATCTTAGCAGGTGGTGATTTGGAGTATTTTCCTTTCTTTCTTTCACAACCCAATTTTTGTTATATTTTCAAGTGCATTTTGTGTGCGTGTATGTGTAGATGTGTGGGTGTGCTCATGCACATATACAGAGATCACAGGACAACCTGTGGAGTAAGTTCTCTCCTTAGGACCTGGGAGTTGAACTCAAGTTGTCATGCTTGATGACAAGCACCTTTACTAGCAGTGCCATCTCTCTGCTCCTCTCCTATTCCTTCTGAAAAAATGCCAGTAGTGTATTTGGGACAAACCAGCATGTGGATTGCTGTATAGTCCTAAAAATGTTGACAACACATCCACAGCAGACTCTCAGAAAATCTGTGCCTGATTGTTATCCAGTGCTGAAACAATGGAAGTAACTTCAGGCTCTGAGAAAGTAAGCAGCCTGCTTGGAATTTCTTTTAAGATAGGCACAACTAAAGCTGTTATAAATAACAAATCCTTCAATGACAAGGTGATGCTACATGCAACAAGCATCAAGGGTTTTCAGGAAAACATAACTTCACTTAGTATTGAAAATAAGGTACCAGAAACTAATCAAATAGCAATCACTATAGGATATAGCTTAGAAGGAGCAGAGCATTTACAATAGTTGTTTAAAGCTTAAAGAAACATGTTGATAATCCAATAAGGAAACTTAACAAAGGATGGGAGCAATTAAAAATTAAACAGAGATTCTGGAGCTGAAAAATACATTCAGCAAAATTAAAAACAGCAGCAGCAGCAGCAACAATAACAGCAACAACATCAACAACACTAGAAGAGACCAAAAGCAGGATAAACTAGACAGAAGTAGTCAACTTGAAGATAGATGACTTGAAAATAGACAGTTGGAATGAGGAAAGCTTGTGAAAACTCTGGACAGTATGAAAAAAGCAAATATTTGGTTGTTCAAGAAAAGATAAGAGAATGGCAATGGAGTAGACAACTTATATAAAACAATAATAACACTATGACATTTTCCAGCCCTTGAGAAGGGTTCAAAAATACAGGTAGAGAAAAGTCAAATGGCATTTGCCAAATTTAACTCAATTTTGTCAACCCTTGTAACCAAGGACTCAAATGGTGAGATTTTCATAGTACTAAAAATTTGTTAGTTGAGCTTATTATACCCAGTAGAGTTATCTTTTCTAGAGGAAGAAGGGATAAAGGCATTCCCAAGCAGAAGCTGAGAGCAGATCTTTCTGAGCCCCTTTACACAAGTAAACACCAAAGCAAAAGATACTAATGAGTGAAAATTCAACATGGGAAGGCATCCAACTCACAAGAAAGAGTAATTATAGAAACTGAGAATTATCTAATTCTGTAAGCATGGTGCATAAATTATTCACAGCTTTAGCATGAAGACTAAAGCAAAAATGAAAACATGAGTACATTAATATACTAAAAGATGAGGAATATAAAAGTCCTAAGGTAGAGTGTCAAAGATTCAAAATCTGAGAAGAAATCAAGGGCACATGGAGAGCATTCTTATTAGTATACTTTTTTCTTACTGTTTTGATTCTGTCAATACTTTTACAACCACATGAAGTTGCTAACATTTAGAACATAAATGATTTTTATTATAATTTTTATTTTCTATATTCATTGTTTACATTCCAAATGATTTTCCCCTTCCCAGTTACCCTCCCCCCATAAGTTCCCTAATCCCTCTTCCCTCTGCCCATTCTCCCATCAACCCCTTCTCACTTCTCTGTCCTGGTACTCCCCTACAATGCTGGAACAAGCCTTTTCAGGACCAGGGCCCTCTCCTTCCTTCTTCTTGGGAGTTATTCGATATGTGAATTGTGTCTTGGGTATTCAGAGTTTCTGAGCTAATATCCACTTATCAGTGACTGTATTCCATGTGTGCTCTTTTGTGATTGGGTTACCTCACTTAGGATGATATTTTCCAGATCCAACCATTTGCCTAAGAATTTCATGAATTCATTGTTTTTAATTGCTGAGTAGAATTCCATTGTGTAAATATACCACATTTTCTGTATCCATTCCTCCATTGAGGGACATCTGGGTTCTTTCCAGCTTCGGGCTATTATAAATAGAGCTGCTATGAACATGGTGGAGCATGTGTATAAATGATTTTTATATGCCTCACAGTAGCCACAAGTATCTGTAATAGGAAATTCAAATATTATAAGTGGTGGATCAAACACTTGTCTGAAACAATTTGCTTAACACAAAGGAAGACTGAGAAAGATGGGAAAATAGACTACAATCCAATTAGAAAATAACTTTAAATAACACTGATAGTAAGATCTTATATACCAGTAATTATCTTGAAAGCAAATGGAAAAATTACCAAATTAAAACACATAGAGTAACTAGACAGATAAAAATGAAAGATCCAACCATATATTGGTTGCAATAAACTAATTTATCTTGAAGAATGCACATATCTTAAAAATGAAGGGATAAGATAGGAAAATTTCATGTAAAATGGATTCCACAAAAGGAGAATCCTTTTGTGGATCCAGTCTATGGGATACAACAAAAGTATTACTGAAAGGGAAAGTTTTAACAATCAAGACCCACATCAAATAAGAGAAAAATCTCCAATACTGCATCCAAGGAACTAGAAAAGCTAAAACTAACTGAACCTAACATTCGAAGGAAATAATTAAAACTCTGAGCAGGAAAAAAAAACCCAAACCAACCCAAAACAAAACAAAACAAAACAAAACAAACTTCCCAAATAAATGGAGACTAAGAGAATGCAATCTAAATGATCACTGGATCAAGGGGATAAAAAGAGAGCAGTGAGATGACTCCATGCTTTCTGTCTCCATATGAGTCATGGTGCCTGGCCCCTCACATCATGCACACAAAATAATAACAGTGACTACAGCAACATTTCTAAAGAAGATAATATAGACAGTGAGGTAGGTTAAGAAAAGGAGACACAGATATATCAAAAATGAAATGTAGGCATAGGCGATTCATCTGCCAGACCTCCTGGCGTGGGGCCTGTGTCCTGCCTGGAGACCAGCAAAGGGAGAGAATCCCCGAGGCCATATTCGCTGCTGGCCTGGGCAGAAGAGCATCACTAGGTACTGTATCACCCCAAGCTTTAGATCTCTGGGGGTGCAAACTGCCAGGGGTCTGCCTGTGCCCAGGACCTGAGCACACAGGTGGTTCATCTGCCAGACCTCCGGGCATGGGGCCTGTGTCCTGCCTGGAGACCAGAAGACGGAGAGAATCCCTGCGGCCATATTCGCTGCCTGCCAGAGCAGAAGAGCTTCATTAGGTACTGTATCACCCTGAGCTTTAGATCTCTGGGGGTGCAAACTGCCAGAAGTCTGCCTGTGCCCAGGACCTGAGCACACAGGTAGTTCATCTCCCAGCTGGTTGGTCGTGGAGCCTGTATCCTTTGCAGAGAACAGAAGAGGGAACTACTCTGCCAGGGCAGAAAAACATCATTAGGTACTGTATTATCCTGAGCTTAAGATCTCTGGGGGTGCAAATCTCCAGGGGTCTGCCGGCGCTCAGGACCTGAAAACATAGGCGAACATAGGCGATTTATATGCAAGCTGGTCGGTCTTGGGCCTGTATCCTACGTGAGAATCAACAGAGGGAGTGACCTCCCCCCGCCCCCACTCACCATCTTTGCTCCATAACAGAGCAGTCTGAGAATACCTGGTTCACCTTGACAACCCAAGTATAACATTTCTTGAGGCAAGACTGAGCAGGGCTCCAAAGGAACAAAAGAGGAAGGCAGCACATCAGTAATCTGTGCCAGAAGAAACCCACTCATCTAGTGCCGCGGAAATAGCCCTAAAGGTCCACAATAGGTTGTGGCACCAGCCAGTGACAATAACACCATCTAACATCAGTGAGAACTAGATGGCTAAAGGCAAGCGTAGGAACATTACTAACAGAAACCAAGGCACTATGGCAGCATCTGAACCCAATTCTCCAACAACAGCAAGTCCTGTATACCCCAACACACCAGAAAAACGAGAGTTGGATTTAAAAGCACTGGTAAGGATGCTGGTAGAGGAACACATGAAGGAAATAAATGAATCTCTTAAAGAAATTCAGGAGAAAAATGATCAAAAGCTAGAAGCCCCTACAAGGGAAACACAAAAATCACTTAAAGAAATTCAGGACAATATGGGTCAGAAGTTTGTAGCCAATAAGGAGGAAATGCAAAAATCACTTAAAAAATACAGGAGAACTTTGATTAACAGGCAGAAGTCATGAAAGAGGAAACACAAAAATCTCTCAAAGAATTAGAGGAAAATACAAACAAGTAAATGATGGAACTGAGCAAAAACTTCCAGGATCTTAAAACAGAAGTAGAAACAACTAAGAAAGCACAAAGGGATACAACTTTGGAAATAGAAAACCTTGGGAAGAAATCAGGGACCATAGATGCAAATATCAACAACAGAATACAAGAGATAGAAGAAAGAATCTCAGATGCTGAAGATACCATAGAAATCATGGACTCAACAGTCAAAGAATGCAAAATGCAAAAAGCTTGTAACCCAAAACATCCAGGAAATCCAGGACACAATGAGAAAGCCAAATCTAAGGATTATAGGCATTGATGAGAGTGAAGATTTACAAGTTAAAGGGCCAGCAAATATCTTCAACAAAATTATGGAAGAAAACTTCCCTAACCTAAAGAGAGAGATGCCCATGAATATACAAGAAGCTTACAGAACTCCAAACAGACTGGACCAGAACAGAAATACCTCCTGTCACATAATAATCAAAACCCCAAATGTACTAAACAAAGAGAGAATACGTAGGGAAGTAAAAGAAAAAGGCCAAGTAACATATAAAGGAAGACCTGTCAGAATTACACCAGACTTCTCACCAGAGGCCATGAAAGCTAGAAGATCCTGGGCAGAGTTCATGCAGACTCTAAGAGAACACAAATGCCAGCCAAGACTACTATACCCAGCGAAACTCTCAATCATTATAGATGGAGAAACCAAGATATCCCATGACAAAACCAAATTTACACAATATCTTTCCACAAACCCAGCCCTACAAAGGATAATAGGGGGAAAACACCATTACAACGAGGGAAACTATACCCTGGAAAAAGCAGAATATTAATCTTCTTTCATCAAACCTAAAAGAAGATAACCACACAAGTATAAAATTAACATCAAAAATGATGGGAAGCAATAACCACTACTCCTTAATATCTCTTAACATCAATGGACTCAATTCCCCAATAAAAAGACATAGACTAACAGACTGGTTACGTAAACAGGACCCTACATTTTGCTGCATACAGGAAACACACCTCAGTGTCAAAGACAAAAACTACCTTAGAGTAAAAGGCTGGAAGACAATTCTACAAGCAAATGGTCTCAGGAAACAAGCCAGAGTTGCCATTCTAATATCAGATAAAATTGACTTTCAACCTAATGTGATCAAAAGAGACATGGAAGATCACTTTTTGCTGGTCAAAGGAAAAATACAACAAGAAGAACTCTCAATCCTGAACATCTATGCTCCAAATACAAGGGCGCCCTCATTCATAAAAGAACTTTACTAAAGCTCAAAGCACACATTGCACCTAACACAATAATTGTGGGTGACTTCAACACTCCACTCTCATCAATGGACCGATCAGGAAAACAGAAACTAAACAGGGAGACAGTGAAACTAATTGAAGCTTTGGACTAATTGGATTTAACAGATATATATATATAGAACTTTTCATCCGAAAGCAAAAGAATATAACTTTTTCTCAGCACCTCACTGTACCTTCTCCAAAATTGATCACATAGTTGGTCACAAGACAGACCTCAACAAATATAAGAAGATTGAAATAATCCCATGCCTCCTCTCAGATCACTATGGAGTAAAAGTGGTATTTAATAACAATAAAAACAACAGAAAGCCCACATATATATGGAAACTGAACAATACTCTACTCACTGATAACTTGGTAAAGGAAGAAATAAAGAAATCAAAGATTTTTTAGAATTTAACGAAATTGAAGGTACAATATACACAAATCTATGGGACACAATGAAAGCAGTGCTAAGAGGAAAATTCAAAGCTTTGAGTGCCTCCAAAAAGAAATTCGAGAGAGCATACACTAGAAGATTAACGGAACAACTGAAGTCCCTGGAACAAATGGAAGCTAATTCACCCAGGAGGAGGAGAAGACAGGAAATCATCAAACTCAGAGCTGAAATCAATCAAGTAGAAACCAAGAGAACCATACAAAGAATCAACAAAACCAGGAGCTGGTTCTTTGAAAAAATCAACAAGATAGATAAACCCTTAGCCAGACTAACCAAAGGGCAGAGCGAAGGTATCCCAATTAACAAAATTAGAAATGAAAAGGGAGATATTACAACAGAAACTGAGGAAATCCAAAAAGTCATCAGATCCTACTACAAAAGCCTGTACTCAACACAACTGGAGAATCTGGAGGAAATGGAAAATTTCTTAGACAGATACCAAATATCAAAATTAAACCAGGATCAAATAGATCATCTAAACAGACCTATAACCCCTAAAGAAATAGAAGGGGTCATAGATAGCCTTCCGACCAAAAAAAGCACAGGACCAGACAGTTTCAGTGCAGAATTCTATCAGACCTTCAAAGAAGACTTAACACCAATACTCTTCAAACTATTCCACCAAATAGAAACAGAAGGAACACTACCCAATTCCTTCTACGAAGCCACAATTACACTGATACCAAAACCACACAAAGATCCAACTAAGAAAGATAATTTCAGGCCAATTTCCCTTATGAATATCGATGCAAAAATTCTCAATAAAATTCTTGCCCACCGAATCCAAGAACACATCAAAATGATCATCCACCAGGATCAAGTAGGCTTTATCCCAGGGATGCAGGGATGGTTTAATATAAGGAAATCCATCAATGCAATCCACTACATAAACAAACTCAAAGAAAAAAACCACATGATCATTTCATTGGATGCTGAAAAAGCATTTGACAAAATTCAGCATCCCTTCATGCTAAAAGTCTTGGAAAGGACAGGAATTCAAGGCCCATATCTAAACATAGTAAAAGCAATATACAGCAAACCAGTAGCCAGCATCAAACTAAATGGAGAGAAACTTGAAGCAATCCCACTGAAATCAGGGACTAGACAAGGCTGCCCCCTTTCTCCTTATCTTTTCAATATTGTTCTTGAAGTACTAGCTCGGGCAATTAGACAACATAAGGAGGCCATAGGGATACAAATTGGAAAGGAAGAAGTCAAACTATCACTATTTGCAGATGATATGATAGTATACTTAAGTGACCCAAAAAACTCTACTAGAGAACTCCTACAGCTGATAAACAACTTCAGCAAAGTGGCTGGCTACAAAATCAACTCAAGCAAATCAGTGGCCTTTACATACTCAAAGGATAAGCAGACTGAGAAAGAAATTAGTGAAATGACACCCCTCACAATAGCCACAAACAGCATAAAGTATCTTGGGGTGACTCTAACCAAACAAGTGAAAGACCTATATGAGAAGAACTTCAGATCTCTGAAGAAGGAAATTGAAGAAGATCTCAGAAAATGGAAAAATCTTCCATGCTCCTGGATTGGCAGGATTAATATAGTTAAAATGGCCATATTGCCAAAGGCAATCTACAGATTCAATGCAATCCTTATCAAAATCCCAACACAGTTCTTCATAGAACTGGAAAGAGCAATGCTCAAATTCATCTGGAATAACCTAAAACCCAGGATAGCTAAAACTATTCTCAACAGTAAAAGAACTTCAGGGGGATTCAGTATCCCAGACCCCAAACTTTACTACAGAGCAATAGTGATAAAAACTGCATGGTATTGGTACAATGTCAGGCAAGCGGATCAATGGAATAGGATTGAAGACCCAGAAATGGATCAACACACCTATGGTCACTTGGTCTTTGACAAAGGAGCTGAAAGCATCCAGTGGAAAAAAGATAGTCTTTTCAACAAATGGTGCTGGTTCAATTGGAGGTCAGCATGCAGAAGAATGCGAATTGATACATTCTTATCTCCTTGTACTAAGCTCAACTCCAAATGGATCAAGGACCTCCACATAAAACCTGACACACTGCAGCTAATAGAAAAGAAACTGGGGAAGAACCTTGAGGACATGGGCACAGGGGGAAAGTTCATGAATAGACCACTAATAGCTTATGCTCTAAGATCAAGAATTGACAAATGGGACCTCTTAAAACTACAAAGTTTCTGTAAGGCAAAGGACACTGTCAAAAGGACAAAACGTCAAACAACAGATTTGGAAAGGATCTTCACCAACCCTAAATCCGACAGACGGCTAATATCTAATATATACAAAGAACTCAAGAAGGTAGAACCTAGAGAACCAAATAACCCCATTAAAAAGAGGGGTACCGAGCTAAACAAAGATTTTTCACATGAAGAACTTCGGAGGGCTGAGAAACACCTTAAGAAATGTTCAACATCATTAATCATTAGGGAAATCCAAATCAAAACAACCCTGAGATTTCACCTCACACCAGTCAGAATGGCTAAGGTCAAAAACTCAGGAGACAGCAGGTGCTGGCGAGGATGTGGAGAAAGAGGAACACTCCTCCACTGCTGGTGGGGATTGTAAGATGGTGCAACCACTTCGGAAATCAGTCTGGAGGTTCCTCAGAAAACTGGGCATGACACTTCCAGAGGACCCTGCTATACCACTCCTGGGCATATACCCACTGGTTTCCCCAGCATGTAATAAGGACACATGCTCCACTATGTTCATAGCAACCCTATTTGTAGTAGCCAGAAGCTGGAAACAACCAAGGTGTCCCTCAACAGAGGAATAGATACAAAAAATGTGCTATATTTACACAATGGAGTACTATTCAGCCATTAGAAACAATGAATTCATGAAATTCTTAGACAAATGGATGGAGCTGGAGAACATCATACTAAGTGAGGTAACCCAATCTCAAAAGATCAATCATGGTATGCACTCACTAATAAGTGGATATTAGCCTAGAAAACTGGAATACCCAGGAAATAATCCACATATTAAATGATGTCCAAAAAGAACAGAGGAGTGACCCCTGGTTCTCGAACGACTCAGTGCAACAGTATAGGGGAATTCTAGAACAGGGAAGTGGGAAGGAGTAGATGGAGGAACAGGGGGAGGGAGGAGGGCTTGTGGGATTTGTGGGGAGTGGGGACCCAGAAAAGGGGAAATCATTTGATATGTAAATAAAGAATACATCGAATAAAAAAACGAAATGTGAGATGTTATAGAATGGGCACTATTATGAATATCATGGTAAGAAATTTGGTAATTTAGAAAACAAATTCATATATATATATGTATATGTATATGTATATGTATATGTATATATATATATATATATATATATATATATATATATATACATATATATCTTACCAGCATAGAATCAATCATGAAGAAATGGAAAACCTGAACAGACCAAATAGCAAGTTCAGAGATTGAACCAATAATAAAAATGTGCCATCAAAGAAAAGCCAAGTATTATATGGTTTCATGGTTGAATTAAAAGCAATTTTAAGTTATTTCAAAAAACAGAGGAAAAAGGAATTTTTCTCAACAAATCACATGGGACTAGAAATACTCTGGTTCCAAACCAAATAAATGTCCCAAACAAATAATAAACCAAGAAGCCAATACATTTCATAAACACAGATATAAAAATCCTTAAAGTATCAATATATGAATTCAATAGCACACTCAGAAGATACGATTCACATGGTCATAATCAATGGATGATAAGGATGTTTCAGTAAAAACAAATCAATAAAAAAAATCAAATGTCACTGTTTTCAAATGATATGATCTTACATATAGAATCTTTCAAAGCTATTTTTATACTAAATAAACTCACCAAAGTTGCAGCATATAAAAACAGCACACAAAAATGTGGCATTGTTATATACTAATGGTGAATTACCTGAAGTAGAAATCAAGAAGCAAATATCAAATTCAGTAGATTAAAAAAGTTAACTACGCACAAATTTAACTAAAGAGGTAAAAGACCTCTGTCATGAAATGTTTTAAACATTGATAACAGAAACTGGATAAGAAAAAAATTAAATGACATTTTTGTTTATAGATTGGAAGAGTCAGTGTTGTAAAACTTCTGTACTAAAGAAAGTAATTTAGATCCAATGTAGCTTTATCAAAATGCAGGTGGTATGTAATCTTGATAGAATTAGCAAAAAGAATTCTAAAGTTTGTATGGAGTCACCCAAACCTAAAAATATCTACAGCTATCTTGATCAAAAAGAACAAAGCAGGAGGGATTAATGGGATAAAAAGTAATAGCAATTAAAGCAGCAAAACAACAAACACATAAACCAAGCAGACAGAATAGAAACTGTCAAAAATCTGTCTGTCTGTCTGTCTATCTATCTATCTATCTATCTATCTATCTATCTATCTATCTATCTATCTATCTGCCTACCTATTTAATCATCTATTATGTGTCCTTCTGTCATGCTTACCTACCTACTTACCTACCTGTCTGTTTGTGTCTTACTGATTTCCAACAAAAGTGATAAGAATATACATTGGAAAAAACCCAGTCTTTTCGATAAATGGCATAAGGAAAACTGGGTATCTACCTCCAAAAAATGCAGGCAAATCCCCGAGTTTCCAGAGTTATGAAAATCTAATTCAAAATGTATTAAAGTCTTAAGTGGAGCCTGGGGACTTAGCTCAAATGGTAGATTGCCTGCTTAACACTCAGGAATCCCTGAATTCCATCCCTGACAATGTAGAAACTGGGCATGGGTTCATAAATTTGTAATCTTGACACTTGGGAGGTACAGGAAGAGGAGGAGGAGCAGAAATTCAAGGTTATCTTTGGTTACTTAGTGAGTTAGTGGCCATCTCAAAAAAATATAAAGGGCTTCTCGTGTATAAGACCTGAAATTATGGAACTATTAGAATAAACATAAGGAGTTTTAGAAAACTAGATTTGGACAAAGAGTTTTAGAGGGATAGAATATAAAAGGCAAAGCCAGCCAAATAGTTTTAAAACAACTTCAATGCAGCAAAGGATAAAACAGTATGCATATGAGAAAATGCTTCATCTAACATGCCATTGAACTTGAAAAACTCAACAGAGGCAAAACAAACCAAAGTTATTTATTAAAAAAAACAAACAAACCCAAAAGACAGACAGGACATTTATCTAAATAGACTAGTCTCAAAGGAAGAAATCCAAATGACCAGAAGGTATTTTGTTCAATATTTCTTGTCATTGTGTATCCAAACCATAGTGAGTGAAATATCAGCTCAGCACAGTCAGAAAAACTGCTATCAAACAGGCTAAAGAGGACCAGTGCTCCAAGTATGTAGAAGAACTGGAAGTCTTGCACATTGCTGGAGGGAATGTTGATTAGCACAGACATTATGTAAAACAATACAGATGTTTCTCAAAAAATTAAGTAGAGTTACCAAATCATCCATCTATCCCATTACTAGATGTATAGTCAAAGGAAATTAACTCAGCTGTGTAGAAGAGACAACTGTACTCCTGTGTCATTGTAGCATCACACACAAGAGTGTCCATCATCAGATAAATAGGTAAAGGAAACAAGGGATTACTGCATGGCTTCAGTTAGAAAAAGAATAAAAGCCTGTCATTTGTGCCAATGTGGGTGGCAATGCAGACTACGTTAACTGAAATAAGGCAGGCCCACGGTCCTACTTAGACATGGAATCTCAAAGGGATGATCTCATAGAAAGGAGAGTCAAATGGTAGTTATCCAAGGCTGGGCTGGGGAGGAATCAGCAAAGTTTGATTGGTAGATAGAATTTGTCCTGATATAGGAGCCCTAACTTGTCCTTCAAGATGTTTCCACCTCTTTACATGGTATAACTTGGTATGTTGGAGTTCTAAAACCATGTTTTTAAAATAATTACAATTCTAGAGTTTTAAAGCTCAAAATTAGAAGGACCATGAGCTTGTTCATTCTAGAGGTTTTCAAAGTGGGAGCCTTGGAACAGAGTCAGCAGCATTCCTTAGAGACCCACTAAAAACTGAAATTCCCAGGTCCTAGACTGTCCTGTGGAATCAGTAATTCTAGATGCAGGATCTAGTCACATTTTAACAAATGCTGCAGAGTATATCCTCAAAGGACATTAGATCTCATGGAAGCAAGAGATACTTGATCCTGTTCAATAGGGCATAGAGTCAGGTTGGGGGTAAGGTTATGGTTCAGTGATGGTTCAGTTGCTTTTCAATTCTACCTTTTCAAATCAGAAAATTGTTCTTTTTTATCCATATTCTTATTCCTCCTCTACTCATATGAGCTTGGAAATTAAGAGTCCTTAGAACACAAGGAGACACAGATAGGGCCAGTACTAAGGATAGCATGCCCCTAGGATTTCTCAAATGGAGACTAAGCCCAAAGGGTAAATTTGATTTCCATAGGGTTGAACATTTGGGAAAGTAAGAGCATGACAAGAGAGAATGAATGACAGCCTCCAAGGCTGACTGCTGCAGATCTTGATGGCCTAGTCAACATCAAAGGCATGCTTCTTCCTTCTTCAGATAACTCTACTCTTTCTCATTCATGTGGCCCTACCCAGAAGCCTCATACCCTCTAAATATCTGGGAGGAAACTGATCCCATCCAAGATTCTAGAGATGGGACATTTCAGTTTTGCTGTCAGAAAGCAGAATAGTGTGCATATTATCCTTTTTATCCAATAAGCCACTGGAGTTCAGGGACTTCTGAGAAAGAAGTTTCGTTGCTCTTCTGACATAGAAACTGGACTGGAAGCAGTTGTTTGAATGGGGGCTGGGGTAGTGGGGTGGCAGGAGAAAGCTGGCAGTCTCTGAAATTGCTGATAGCTGCAGTATGCCCACAAGGGGGAGCTAGCTGTAGGATGAGGGAAGGATGAAGATAGTTGCTCTCTGGTGACAGGATTAAGCTAATGATTTAAACCATCCTAAAGTCACCCAACAGCTGAACTTTCCCTTGTAGGAGTCAGTAAGATCTGTTTTAAATTAATTTTATTGTTGTTGTTTAAATCAGTGTGAACTGGGTTCTCTGCTACCAGTAGCCTGGCTCCTCAGATTTCTGAGTTTATAAGGTCTGTTCTATGCTTCTAGCCTCTGGTTAAAGAATATTGTTATCTCTCCCATCCAAGTACCAACCAGGCCCAACTCTGCTTAGTTTCCAAGATCAGATGAGACAGGACACATTCAGAGAAATATGGCTACATACAAGAACACCATATTTCTGATGATGAAGCCCAAGACCTTCACAACCTTGCTCAGCCTTGAGTCATGTTTCTCTCTCCCTAGATCAGATCTTTTAAAGAAAAGTGTAACACACCTGCAATATCCAGCACACTCCAGCAAATATACCCAAGTACAGATCAAATATCACCATCTTGGGTTCTTCATTCAGACATTTGAAAAGCAACAATGTATGAAGGAGAACTTTAAAGCTCTGGATCACACTCAATTCTGACATAAACTTCAACATGGCCTTTGTGGGGTTTTGTGAAGAAAATAATTGATCCAAACTGGAATTTATCTATAGAATACAGGAAGTGTATTCTTAAGAGCAATTATGGAACCAAAGTCCCTGAATTTTAAAATCCTTTGAAAAGTCCAATAACATACTAGAAAGTCAACATTTGATTTCAAGGATGATAACTGAACAAAAGGCTATAAAAGGTCTTCCTGAGGAGTCTACTGATGACTCTACAGCAATCACGCAGGTTTGTTCCATTTTTCTATTCCTTTGCCCAGTATTGTATCAAACACTTTACCTACTTGGAGAGTAGAGAATAGATACAAATAAAATACAGACTTACAGACCAATGCTTGTCAGTCTCTTTCTCTCCCTTGGTGGGGGCGGGAGTGGGAGTGGAGGATGTTATGGGTTGGAATTGGCAAGGACAAGGAGAAGGCCAGGTGGGAGAAGTGGCTGCTACCCTAGGGTGCAGTGGGTACAAAGTAGATGCCTGGGGGAAGGATGGGAATCTCCAGGTCTCTTCTCCATGGCACCAAATGCATCTCAGAGTATTTTGTTTGTTCTAATGTATCCATACCCACCCAGAGGGTCTTTCCGTAGTGGACTGTTCTTAGGTCAGAGGCAAGCAGCCAGGATAGTGGCAAAGAATTCATGGCGGAGACTCAGTAGAAACATCTCAGTTGTCTCAAACTTCTGAAGACTCGAAAACCTCAGGGAAAGCAAGGAACTAAAATTTCAATCAGCTGATCAATTTCAGGATATCACAATTTGTGTTAAATTGTTCATGGAAGAGGAACCTAAAGTCTATAGTAAATATCACCCTGTGTAGGTCTAACAAGTCACAGTTTGGGGCTTGGAGCAAGATCTTTGAAGAGACTTATAAATTTCCTGAGGCCATACCATGACGTAAATCATACTAATATAGTTTTATCAACAGTTGAGCCTTTAGTTATAATTTCTAGTGTGGCATAATTCCGGAGCTGGGGAGAGCAGCACACTTCCCACAAGCCTCTGAGGAAAGAGCCAGATAGAACAGATTTGCATGACTCTGAACCTCCATGAACTCAAAGAGAACTTCTTTGGTTTAATCCATTTCAACCCAGTTTTACTTCTTTGATCTGTATTGTTCTAAATATAGCAATTAGTGAGAAATGATGGAATTCAGGCCCCTTACTGATCGTGGACATAAGGAAAGGCACCTCTTTGTGACATATTTGCCAAAAATAAAGTTACCAAATTTTAAAAAAGCTAATAAAAAAATTAGCAATGTAGTTAAATGAACGAAATAAATTACAAAAACTCAAAAACAAAACCACGAGTTTATCATAAGAAATATAGAATCTAAACTCAGAAAGTAGCAAAAGTAAACATGTTATTATTTTAATCATGTGGTATGAGATTGCTATTGATTGAATGCTGAATGTCTCTCAAGGACCCTTGAGATAGCAGTTTGAACACCAGCTTGTGGTACAATGGCAGAGGTGGTGAAACTATTAGGAAGTAGGCCCTAAGGGGAGGAAGTTAGATCATTGGAGGTGTGTACTTGACTCTCAGTGGGGAAATATTGGATCCCTGCCTCTTTGTGCTTCTTTGTTTCTCATGTGCTATGAGCTGAAGAGAATTGATTAAATAGTTGTTCTCCGCCATAGTGTTCTGTCTTAGCACATACTCTAAATCAAGGGGTCCAGCAGATTATGGACTGACATAAATCCTTTCTTCTCACAAAGTTATTATCTCAGGCATTTTGTCAAAGTGACAGCTGACTAACACAAAGCTTTTTCAAATACAACCAAAACAGTATCATTCCTTTTTTTGGTGTGTGGGGTATAGGGTATATGTAGCCAAGTTGACATTAATACGTGATCCTCCTTCCTCAGTCTCTGTGCTAGGATTACACATGCCCCCATGCTCTGCATAGCTAAATGTTCTTACTAATTTGCATTGAAGCATAAAAAAAGAAAGAACATATGCAAAGTAGTCTTTAAATCATGTTCACTTGCTTCTGTGCTAGTCAGAAACAAATAGCAGTTATCTACACACTGTGTAAATGGAGACGACTCACAACTCCTAAGACTGCAGTTGACTGGTTCGTACCAGAAGGATTAATGCCACCTTTCTTTGAGTGGTATGAATAAATCTTAGTAAAAACAAACAATAAAACAAGTGGCTTGAATTCCTAAGCTAGCTGTCTTCTGGGTTTTTCTTATCATGTGTGACTGTCACTGTGGTATGTGAAATGGCAGCCAGAAGTCTTGTTTTGTCCTTATAAACTTCATTAACAGCAGTGATAGCAGCAGCAACAGAACACCCTGTGCAAAGTACCACGGGAAGCATGACACTGTATTTGTTGGAAGTTGAAGAGGGAGATACACATATTCAGACATTGCACAAATGCCATAGAAGTACAGGAAACACAACTAGCTCACAATGATGCACTGCAGGCAGGCAGTATCCTACATGAGGTGTCAAAGATATTTCCTCTATCCAACATGAAAACAGATGAGTTCATCAAGCTCCTAAATCTTGACAGCTGAGAGCTTCCATCAACAATTATCCAAACCAACCACCTAAATATCTCAAAAACTTAACATTCTGTGAACCTAGCAGATACTACTCCATCACGGGTTCATTCCTGCCACCCCACATTCTTATACTTATTTTTTTAATTCGATATATTTTTATTTACATTTCAAATGATTTTCCCTTTTCTAGCCCCCCACTCCCAGAAAGTCACATAAGCCTCCTTCCCTGTTCTCCCACCCACCCCTTCCCACTTTCCTGTTCTGGTTTTGTCTTATACTGCTACACTGAGTCTTTCCAGAACAAGGGGCCACTCCTCCGTTCTTCTTGTACCTCATTTGATGTGTGGATTATGTTTTGGGTATTCCAGTTTTCTAGGTTAACACCCACTTATTAGTGAGTGCATACCATGATTGATCTTTTGAGACTGGGTTACCTCACTTAGTATGATGTTCTCCAGCTGCATCCATTTGCCTAAGAATTTCATGAATTCATTGTTTCTAATGGCTGAATGGTACTCCATTGTGTAGATATACCACATTTTTTGCATCCATTCTTCTGTTGAGGGATACCTGAGTTCTTTCCAGCTTCTGTCTATTATAAATAGGGCTGCTATGGACATAGTGGAGCATGTATCCTTATTACATGGTGGGGAATCCTCTGGGTATATGCCCAGGAGTGGTATAGCAGGAAAACGATCATCCACCATGATCAAGTAGGCTTTATCCCAGGGATGCAGGGTTGGTTCAATATACGGAAATCCATCAATACAATCTACTACATAAACAAACTCAAAGAACAAAACTACATGGTCATTTCATTGGATGCTGAAAAAGCATTTGACAAAATTCAGCATCCTTTCATGCTTAAAGTCTTGGAAAGAACAGGAATTCAAGGCCCATACCTAAACATAGTAAAAGCAATATACAGCAAACCCATAGCCAGCATCAAACTAAATGGAGAGAAACTTGAAGCAATCCCACTAAAATCAGGGACTAGACAGGGCTGCCCCCTTTCTCCTTATCTTTTCAATATTGTACTTGAGGTACTAGCTCAGGCAATTAGACAACATAAGGAGGTCAAAGGGATACAAATTGGAAAGGAAGAAGTCAAACTATCACTATTTGCAGATGATATGATAGTCTATCTAAGTGACCCAAAAAACTCCACCAGAGAACTCCTACAGCGATAAACAACTTCAGCAAAGTGGCTGCTTATAAAATCAATTCAAGCAAATCAGTAGGCTTCCTATATTCTTATACTTATTTAAAGGATCACACTTTTTGGAGCTCACACTCAAAGCTAGGTAAGGTATTTTCCTGTAGCTAAGGGGTAGTATTAAGTGAGGTCACAAATGAGACACAATAACTATTAAAAAAACTGAGTGTCACTAAACCCCAAGAGGTCAGAACTAAAAGTCTTGAATGCCTCACAAGAAGGTGTGCCAACTTTCTATGAGTCATTTGAACATTTATCAGAGGCTCTTGTTTCATACTTTGTGTTCCATTATCAAGGTCTTAGGACCTGTTCTCACTGTAGTGGAGACCCCTAACCATTGCCAAAACTCTATTCCAAAGCCCTGAAATTTCTCATAGAAAGTCAGTTTTAGATGTCAGGTCTTATTGGCTCCTGTATTATCCAGAAAACTGGTATTTTGAGACATGTGGATACCCAGAGAGCGGATAAAGCAAACAGGGTTTCTCATCTTATTCAAACGCAGCAGTGATGCCTATTCCTATTTAAGTCATTTCCTTGTACCTCCAATGTTGCCATGCCCCTAAAATTCCCAGAGAATGACAGTCATATTGCTTAATTTACTGGAAAATTTATTGCTATGCTCTGGGTATGTGCTGCAACTCAGTTTTGTGTGGTTAGCTTACATGTGCTCACTAAGTGCTTAGGAACAGAAGTCCACTCATTTCTGTTCCTAAGCAGAAAAATGGACAGCCATATTGATGCTATTTTGATACTGTACATTAATAATACCAGAAAAGATTGTTTTTGATTAGTGAAGGATTAACAAGTATTTTAAAACTTCAGTGTTTCCCTTTCCGGTTTGTTGTTTTGAGACACAGATATGTGTCATTTATTGATAGGGACACAGAAATGTGTTCCTAGTTGGTTTCATCATGGTGGGTACCTCATTGAGTATACTTACACAAATCTACATGGTACATAAAGGTCAATCATTCTACTGTGGCATTATGATATAGTCAGGAGAATCAGTAAACAAGATAGATGAACAATTGCCAACATAACAGGACAATTGTTCTCTAGTAAACTTGTTTTATAACTGGAAAGAGCATACTCAAACACAAAGGTACAGAAAATACAAAAAACTAGGAACATAGCCATTTCTTCACAGTATAAACATGAAGTATTGAGTACACTATTGCACGTGTTCTTTTTTTATTGGACTGGCAGTTTGATTACCCTAGCATCACTACAATATTGTAATGCCTTTTGACAGAATGGCTATGACATCACCAGATGATAGGACTTTCTCAGTTCCATTATAATCTTAGAGAAACCTACATAACGTTGTTGAGTGTTACTGAACTGTATGTGAGAAAGCATCAACTACTTTAACCTTTCAAATTCTACAATTTCGTAGCATGGGGTTCTTCAACGGGGTGTTATCATTGTCTACAGAAGTTTGAAACCCTGTGTCTTTCCTCTTCCTGAGTCTAAGCTGTATATTTTCTGATCTAACACACAACTTTCCTGGTTCAATCAACAGCTAAACAGGAGCTTGACTGTCTAGTTATTTTCTTAGGAGCTGCTATCTATGTGGACATCAGGAGCAGCAATGTCCCCAAACAAAATTGATGTGAGGAATTTCCCCAAATTTCAAAGTCTTTGGATGCTCAAGCCATTTGAATTAAAATGTTAGTGTTTCTATAGATCTTTTATATATCCTCTTATACTTTAATCATGTCTAGATTACTTATAATATGCAATACAAATGCAAATAATCATGCTATATTGTTTATGAAATAAGGACACAAAAAATGTATGTGCTCATTTGATGTGTGGATTATGTTTTGGGTAATCTCTTTGGGAGTGGGGAAATCATTTGAAATGTAAATAAAAAATATATCGAATAAAAAAAAGATTCAAAAAAAATGTATGTGCTCAGAACACACAGATTTTTTTCCAAATACTTTTGATCCATCATTGGTTTAACCTGAGGATTTGGAGCTTGCAAGTATTCAGGACTCACTTGTCTATTCTGCTGTTCCTTTCAAGGTCAGAAGCAGTCAAGTCAGAGTACACAGAGATTTCTAAAAGCAGATTGAAGTTATGTGCTCTGACAACCTTTAAGGGACACAGTCTAAAGGTACAATAGACCCAGGCAAGGTGTCCATACTCCTGTGATTTATGATCCTGGTGAATCTAAAAGGGGAAGCTTTAAGGTGGAGCATTATTCTCAATACTCAGAAACTCAAAAGGAAACTTGGGGGAAAAAATAACAACATTGATTCTTGGTAACCTTAGTGCTAAGTTTTGAGCATTGTTTCATTTCCTGTCAATCCAGAGTGGTTAAAACATAGCTTCTCAACACTGAGCTGTCAGTGATCAATCTCTTGAAATGTATATCACATCATGCCTAACATTTTCTTCTTAACAGCAGCCTCCCAAAATATTTGCCCCGAACTAAATACATTTGTAGTTTAGTTAGGATAGAAAGGAAAAGCTAAGTGTGACAGTATGATCATGTCAGGTCCAAAATAAGAGTGCCCACTCAGGGAAACATGTCCATGTCTGGTAGAGAAGATGCATGCAGGGCAAGCCTCCAGTCTGGTCTGTGGTCCTTCGCAACTTGATATGTGTTCTCCTCTCCCACTTCCGTCCTTAGTTGTCAGTTGACTTCCAATAGGCAGTCCAGTCCTTGCTCCTGAAGGTGTCTGCTCTTACATTTCACCAGAACGAATTTTGAAATGAAGTCTATGCTACCCCTCACCAGAATTAGGAAAAGAGAAAACATGAAGGAACTTGCCTGTGAGTATGTCAGGCAGTGCTGCCCTCCCTCCCCACTGAATGATAAAAAAAAGCAAGCAAAGCAAGTGAGAGGACTTGGAAGCCCAAGGTGACAGGCCCTTCTTCTAAAGTGGTGTACATGTTGTGATGGGAGGAGTCATGTCTTTCAGTAAGCTAAAGGTCACTGTAAAAATGCTAATAAGTATGAATGGCTGAGAAGCACCTAAAGAAATGTTCAACATCCTTAGTCATCAGGGAAATGCAAATCAAAACTCTGAGATTTCACCTCACACCAGTCAGAATGGCTAAGATTAAAAACTCAGGAGACAGCAGGTGCTGGTGAGGATGTGGGGAAAGAGGAACACTCCTCCACTGCTGGTGGGGTTGCAAGCTGGTACAACCACTCTGGAAATCAGTATGGCGGTTCCTCAGAAAACTGGGCATGACACTTCTGGAGGACCCTGCTGTACCTCCCCTGGGCATATACCCAAAGGATTCCCCAGCATGTAATAAGGACACATGCTCCACTATGTTCATAGCTGCCTTATTTATAATAGCCAGAAGCTGGAAAGAATCCAGATATCCCTCAACGGAGGAATGGATACAGAAAATGTGGTATGTTTACACAATGGAATACTATTCAGCTATCAAAAACAATGAATTCATGTAATTCTTAGGCAAATGGGCACAAATGGAAAATATCATCATAAGTGAGGGAACCCAATCACAAAAGAACACCCATGGTATGCACTCACTGATAAGTGGATATTAGCCCAGAAGTTTGAAATACCCAAGACACAATTCACATATCAAATGATGCCCAAGAAGAAGGAAGAACAAAGTATGGATACTCTGGTCCTTCTTAGAAGGGGGGAACAAAATACCCACAGAAGGAGATACAGAGACAAAGTGTGAAGCAGAGTCTGAGGGAAAGACCATCCAGAGATTACCCCACCTAGTGATCCATCCCATATACAGCTACAAAACCCAGACACTATTATCGATGCCCACAAGTACTTGCTGACTGGAGCCGGATATAGCTGTCTCCTGATAGACTCTGCCAGTGCATGACAAATACAGAGGGGAACATTCTCAGCCAGCCATTGAACTGAGCACAGGGTCCCCAATGGAGGAGCTAGAGAAAGGACCCAAGGAGCTGAAGGGGGTTTGCAGCGCCATAGGAGGAACAACGATATGAGCCATCCAGTACTCCCAGAGCTCCCAGGGACAAAGACATCAACCAGATAGTACACATGGTGTTACCCATGGCTCCAGACACATAGGCAGCAGAGGATGGACTTGTTGGACATCAAAGGGAGGAGTGGCCCCTGGTCCTGGAAAGGCTTCATGCAGCAGTATAGGGGAATACCAGGACAGGGAAGTGAGAGGGGGTTGATTGGGGAACAGGGGGAGGGGAGATGGCTTATGGGACTTTGGGGGGCCAAGAAAGGGGAAATCATTTGAAATGTAAATAAAGAATATTAAAACATGCTAATAAGTGATTCTGAAAACAGAAGGTTCAGTTTCATCTCTCCTAACTGGAGTCTAAAAGGGCTAATGTAGCTTTCATTGCAGAAGGGATTCTCTGAACCTCACTCATCATTTTTGCTTTTAATGGGAGGCCATACTTTGAATGCCTCATTAGAGCTCATGCACCACTAAGCATGAAGTTCAAAGCAAAATAATCTCAGGCACCACACACATTTTATTTAAAGGTTGTGGAGGTGTGAAGAGAAAGATGGACAAGAAGAGGTGATGCATGTGTTGTACTTAATACCTGTGGGTCTGAGCCAGCCTGGAGATGGGATATGTGAGTGTGACCTTTGCTTTCCCTTTGTGTACACACTCTCAGACCTATGTGTCAGGTTCAGGATCTGGTTTCCAAGTGACAGGTGGCCCCAGCAAACTGCTGTAATCACAACCTTAGCCCCTCCTCCTGCTCACCTGAAGTCATCCTGGAATCACATTTGTCATTCAGCATTTACATAGCTGACAGAACTTCAACCATCTATTCCTGGAGGTAAGTGGACTTGGCCTTGAGTCCAGCCCTTTGGCACTGTTGGGAAGGCCGAGACCAAGGTCCTTGCTCTATGTATTTCCCTTTCGCTTCTGGCCCATTGGTGAAATGCTTGCTCTTACACATGTGGCAGCCCCAGTGTTGCAGGGACAATAGATAGCACTGATTATCTCTTCATACTTGCTAGGGACCCACTGCTTCCTAAGCTAAGAGGACATGTGACTTCTTGTTGAGTATATAATTCAGAGCTGGCCCCAGTCTTCTTCTAAGGAAACTGGAGTCCCCTTTCTCTCTGTTCAAACTTTGTCAAACTCTCATGTGCTTTCAGTGTATTTCACTGTAGCTACTCTCTTCCCCCTGTGCCTTGCAGCCTGCCTCAAGGATCAGATGCCAAGACTTTCTGTTCTTAGTCCAACTGGCTGCCATCCACATCCCTCCTCTTCATGTATTCACAGAATTGTTCATGCAGATCTACATGGGGCAGCAAAGCACAGGTGCAGAAGGCACTGTGGCTGGAGGCCACCTCTTGTTAGTCACATAATTGCACAGCGTCACTTCCATCTCCTGAACAGATTTGTTTTCCTCTTTGGGAGTAAATGTGAGTTCCTTTCTCCAGTGACTGATGGTGAAATTGCACTAAGTCCTAACCCTGATTGCCAATCTGGGTCTCACCAAGTTAAATACCTTTTGCACAGGACAGAAAATGGTTATCAGGCTGAAGAGACAGACTGAAGAATGAAAGAATATCTGTGCCAATTATTCATCTGACGTGGGATTAATATCCAAAATATGTAAATAGGTGAAAAACTAAACAAAAGGAGCAAATAATCCAATCAATAATAGGAAATGAACTGAGAAATTTTTAAATGAAATACAAATAGCCAAGGAATACAGGCAAAGATGTTTAGTCTGTTCGTCCACCAGGGAAATGCAAATCAAAACTACACTCAGATTCCATCTTATCTCCAGTCAGAATTACAATCATCAAGAAAACCAACAAAAAGCAGTAAGTTCTAGCAAAGATGGGGGACAGATATACCCTTATATTCTGTAGAACTGCAAATTAGTGTAGTCACTATGGAAATAATGATGGTGGTTCCTCAATAAATTAAAAGTAGATCTTCTAGGCTAATGTAGCACTTGCTAAACACATGCGATTCCCTGGATTAAATCCCCAGCAAGATAGAAAAGTTAACGAAATCTAGAAATTCTATGTGATTTTTGTCATACCCTTTCTGGGCTTATACTCTGAAGTATTATAATTATATAAGAGATACCTGTATACCCATTTTTATCATGACACTATTCATAATAACCAAGACATAGAATCAGCTTAGGTGCCCAACAACATATGAATGGATAAACAAAAGAGGTTTATGCACAGTGGGAAATTATTCAGCTGTGAGAAAGAATGAAATCACTCCATTTGCCAGAAAACAGTTGCAACTGGTGATCCCTGTGTTAAGTGGTATATTAAAGACTCAGAAATACAAACATTATAATGTTTTTTTTCTCATAGGCAGAATATAGGAAAAAAGGTGATGAAAGTATAAGGATTAATAGGGAAAAGTAATGGATTGGTGATATTGGAGGTGGGGCTAAGTGAAGATCATGGAGACAGGTGAATATGATCAAAATATGTTATGTGCAAGTATGACCACATCACAATGGCATCTATTATTTTGTAGAATTAATATACGGTAAGAACAAGGTAGGAAAAATTAAGATGGTCTACCAGGGGCAATTCCTCACCTAAGAATTCTCTCTCCCTATCTTTTACTGTAATTTGAAGTCAAAACAGCTCTGGAGGACAACTTTATATTGTGAATTTGGGATTAGTTTTTATTTGGAGGCAAAATTTTACCTGGTCTCAATTTTTCATATTTCTCCACTGGAGCGTCTTGTAGCATATTTGGTATTTCTTCTACATTGCATTTCTCAAGTCCCAAGTGCTCATTATAGGAGTCTCACTTGCCCACAGGGGTTTTAGATCTCAGGCCAAGGCTCATACTGGTCCTGTCTGAATGTACTCCATTAGAAGCAGCTTATCTCTCTTCTCTTTCTCAGTTCTCTATGGGATGGGGGCTGCTCTCTTCTGTATTTTTTTTTTTTTTGCTGAGGTTCTGAGGGTTTAGGAAATTTTGCTTCTGGCCCTAGCTCATGCACACAACATCAAGCATTGCTTTGGATTGGAACTTCAACTCTGTATGCATTCAGTACTCTCTCTTGACTTGTCACACTGAACTGACATCCTGAAGACAGATGACATTTACCTTGTGGCTTAGATGGAAGAGGTGGTCTACATAAAATCCATTATTTATTCTCCTGGTAAAAAGTAATCTCTTCAATTAAGAAACACAGAAGTATGAACTCTATAGACAGCTAGGATGGGAATTTTTGCTTACTTAACAGTTTTTCATCTTACATTAAAAGAAAAATATTCCTTTCAAAAACTGAGCTCCAGATTCACAAGTACCTCCAGTCTTCCCACAATAACAATGACCACAGAGGGGAAGGGTCACAGACTAATAAATACCATGTCATCAGGTGACCATTGTGTCTACAGACTCAGCCTGGCTGGGCAATTTGTTTCCCTGCTGCTAAAGTGAGAATCATGCACGTCCCACCTCTGGGGCATCCATCTGTTCTTCTACAAGGATACCAAATTTTGTTCCAATCACTATCCTCTTTCTTTTCTTCTCAGAAGAGTAACCAAGCTGTTTTGAGACCTTACAGTTGTGATGAATTTGGTCTGGAAGGATGCTATGTGAACAGGGCACCAGAGATGGGCTGGAGCAAGAACACAAGAGTGCTCAGGAATCTGGAACACTGTGCTTACAAGGTAAACACAACCTTTGGCCATCTCCATTGACCTAGAATGAAAGACCCCTCAAGGTGCACAAGTCTCATAACTCCTGGCAACAACATGGTAGAGACAGGGTTGAAGGGAGATCAGCTCACATTCGATTCTGACCTATCTCTTGATTTGGAGGACCATGTTTTAAAACCTTAGAGAATTTGAGGGCTCAAGTCCAAAAGTCAGTCAGTGACAGAAAGTCCTTTTTGCTTGGATTTACTCAAAGAACTTTAGATGTCATACCTCTTTTTATCCTTAATCAGCTACTACTTCTCCATTTTGTGGAAGAGGAAATGGGTAAAAAAGGGAAGGTAGGAACAGAACATTCTGGAGGCAGTGCCCCATTCCTGGGAATATAAGCATAGGCTCTGTAGCCAGATGCTTGTCTGCCTGATTTGCTGTGTGACTGCGGGCCACTCTGTTGACTTCTCTGTGCTTCTCTTCTCAATATTGACTTGAACAATAAAATCTCCTACCTCTGAGGATTAAGAGAAGAGACATGTGAGTGAAGAATAACTGGCCTATGGTTTTATATGTGGCTGGGAAGACAGCTCATAGTAGAATATTGTTGTCCCTATGGGGAGCCTAGCCTGTCTATGAGTGGGCATTTGGAGCCTTTATACACTCCTAATCTTTTTTATACACTTATAATCTTTGGAGGACATGGTTGCTTGGTTTTTCCTCTGAAACACCTTCACCAACCCCACCTTAGTGATCAGCCAGTCGTAATTTTCATAACTTCAATCATTAAGCATTTCCCCCTAAGGCATCTGAACTGGCTCTGTGGCAATACAGTCAGACTACAAACATCCCATTACAGATAAGAACAAAACAAAGTGGCTCACAAGGTTAGATGGTGGCACATGTCCATGAGTGCTAGTGAGAGAGTTCCACTGCTGATGCTGGTGCTCCAGCCAGAGAGCCGTAGAAGTCCACGCACAACGATGGCAACAGCCCTATAATGACATCAAACCACAGTGCTCCTGAGCCAAGGACAGGGCTCAAGTCCCCAGATGGTTGCCCTGTCCTGCCTACTGGATATGTCTTCATGCTACTCATCCTAGCTAGTCACCAGCCACCCCTACAGGAGTTCTTTCTGCTGCATGTACCCATCAGACAGCCAATTCCATGGGATCAGGCACTGCTTGATTGGGCTCCATGAAACTTGGGTGAAGAGTCTACTTTTAGAAAGCTGTCATGTACACCCTTAAAGAGGTCAGCTCCTGAAATATGCTTCTCTGTCCAAGCACTCTACGACCCTCTTCTCTTTGACTTCTCTCCAGAACAGAGGCCCAACAGAAAGTGGAAGCCCCAGTTCAGTCAGGACAATGCTTCCTGGAGGGATGTTGTCTGCGCTTAGAGAAGCTGCAGAAGTTAGACAGGAGAGAAATGGAAGAGAAAGCTTGGCACAGGAACCAGTAGGGACAAAGGCCAAGAACTTTGAGCACTTCAAGGTTATAGAATGAAGTGCAAGGCAGAGCCTTACAGGTTGTATCTGGACAAGTATATGGAGCCAGGTTCTGACTCTGGGAACATCTGATCATGTGAGAAACACCATCAGGACAGATTCTAGCAAGGCCCTTCATAGAGTAAAGGGTGACTTAATGGGATGCTTGTTAAGGGTCAACTGTATCAGCTCATATGAAGAGCCAATGAATGTAAGAAGCATCATGACTAACAGTATTCTACAGGAAGATTGAGCCCTGCCTCCTGATAGCCAGCCTTCCTGAAACTCCTTGTGGCTGACATCTGGATGATAATACAGACTGTGCTTTAAAGCTTCCTGGCATTCTTTCCCATCCCTGCTCTCATCCTTGCATCTATCTGGCATGCTTCCCATTCACTTGGATGAAGCCAAGCTGCCATGTTCTTTGATACTTGATAAAGAAGCCTCTGGCCGAAACTAGTCCATGAGGTCTCAACAAAGAGCTTCTTCCTGTTATCCCTGCCATGAGTGAGCATGGAAGATGCTCCTTCCCTGTGGAACTTGAAGATGACAATGATTTTCTGAGAGACTCTGGTCCAGAAGAACCAACTAAGCCATGATTCCTGACCCACAGAGTCTGTGAGGCAATATATGTGTGGTTTGGAGTTGACTCTTTTGGGTAATTTGTTACAAAGTGATAGATAATTAATATAGGCAAGGATCAGAGCAAGGAAAAGTGGGAACTATAATTGACCACCAAGGAAAACCAATTGTGTCTCGTGGTTCAAAAGACTGTAGATGATGAGGGAATGTGAGTAAAAGTAGTTTCAAGATAAGAAAGATTTTGGAGCAAGACTTTCTGGCTTTAATCTCCTGTTCAGACCCTTGCTAACTATGTGACACTGGGCAAGTCATCAAAACTTTCTGAGCCTTAGATAGTTCTTTTGTAAAATGGTGATAAATACAGTAACTACTGTAGGGGTGTCTGTACTTTTTCCCTTTAGCACATGCCTCAGTACCTAGCATAGTGATGAAGGACATGCTGAGATTGCTCAGCATGCTGGAACATTTCTAGAAGGCTTAGTGTTTGGTTTAATACCAGCATGGACAAGACCCAAATGTTTCAATGTGATTTACTTACATCCTTCAAAGCATTTGCATGTGGCTCAGTCCAAGGGAAACTGCACATCTGTAGAAGTCTGACTTGTCCTGCCTAACTCCTTCCCCTGGGCACAGATTATGGGTGAAGCTTTCTTTCCAGGAGAATTAAATGAGCTGATAAGGCCCTGGAAACATAATTTTGGCCACATGAACACTGTACATAACTACATGAAATTAGCTGACTTACATGGGCTTTTCCAGGGTCAAGTTTGGTCTCAGCAGGGATAATAGTTTGGATTTGCCTACCAAAGCCAGGTTTGTCTGACATCTCACATACTTCTCATTTCCCAAAGGAGCACTACCAGATAGGAGGTAGCCTTACCTGTCCAGGAAGAGCAGGCATAGAATCAGAGGCCATCATGCGCTGAAAGCGCTGGGGTTGTTGCATTATCTGCTGCAGAAGGAATGAAGACTGGTCAGGTTGCTGCTGCTGCTGCTGCTGCTGCTGCTGTTGCTGTTGATGCTGCTGCTGTTGATGCTGCTGCTGTTGATGCTGCTGCTGTTGATGATGGTGCTGTTGATGATGGTTCTGTTGATGCTGCTGCTGTTGATGATGGTGCTGTTGATGATGATGCTGTTGATGATGATGCTGGAGTTGCAAAGTGGCAGTGGCAGTTGAGGAGGCAGTGGCAGAAGGAGCGTGTGCTGGTGTTGCCTGAGGCAAATAGTGGAGCAAAGACGACTGCCTGGAGTGGGTAGGCATGGAGGTCATCTTCCGGGGGCTTGACTCAGAAACAAAATGTGACAAGGGCTTCGTGTTGCTGAAGGTAAAGGGCTCAGGTGCTTCTGGACTGGAACTTGTTAGGCCATGCTGCATGATCATACTCAAGGTTTTGGGTTGCTGGCTGTTGGTCATAGGCTTAAAGATGGAATTTGCCACCTGCTGCTGCTGCTGCTGCTGTTGCTGTTGCTGTTTTTGTTGCTGCTGCTGCTGTTGCTGTTGCTGTTGCTGACTTAGCAGATTGCTGGTGGGAGTGAGGCTCCTGATCAGAGAGTATTGTGGAGTAAAGGACTGCTGTGGCAAGCCGGGACTGGAGAGATTCTCAGGGCGGTAGGGAGGGGATGGCCCTGGGGTGCTGGTGGGCAGAGCAGATATCAGGTGTCCTTGAGGGCTTTTGACAGTAGAGGACACCAGATTGGCAAGAATGGAGCTCTGGGGGCTGAATTGTGGTTGCTGATTGAGAGGCAGACCCGGGAGCTTTGCTGGAACATAGGGCAAGGTGGGCCCAAGGGCAGCATTGCTGCTGGGGGCCATGCTGGAGAGTAAGGCATTGGGCGAGTTTTGCACAGCACTGCCAGACAAGCTATTGGATGACATGCAGGACGCTGTGAAGTTCTGTGGGCTGAATGGTGGTGGTGGTGGTTGTGGTGGTGGTGGGTGAGGAGATGGCACTGGGAGGTAAGGTGGGGAAAGACCTGGAGGAGGCAAACTGGACCAGCTGCGGTTGGAACCTTGTTTTGTAGCAGATCCCTGCTTGCTGGCTGCAAGTGCTTTCAGCTGGTGGGCATGATGCCACTGAGGCACAGATAATGGAGGCATAGTGACGGGGAGCACGTTCTGGACCTGGTTTTTGACCTGAGCCTGTGCTGTTGAAGAACTGGATGAGACTATCTGCTTACTGGTGGAAGGAATGGAGTAGCTGATCCCTGTGGAGGAGGGCATGATTGGTAGTGATGTGCCAGCAACTTGACTGCAGCTAGATGCAAATTCCTTGCTGGATCCAAGGCTTTCCATATGTGGCATCTGAACTGGAAGCTTGGCAGGGGGACCAAGAGGGGCCTGGGGATTCTGTAAAACGAGAGGTTCTTCTGACTTGCTCCCCAGAATCTTCTCAAGGTCAAGATCATTTGAAGAAGGTTCTTGAATTTTGGTTAGTTCCTCCAGCAGATCTTGAAGCTCTTGGTCTACAGCTGGCATACTGTTGTTTTTCTCATAGTAAGAAACAGCATGTCCTTTCAGCCCCGTGTCTGCAATTGATGGCACCCCAAATGGTGAGCCCATAGCACTGCTATTCACAACATTACTGTCCAGAGGGCTATTCTCAAGGAGTAATGATTGACCAGACACTCCCAGATCTGCAGAATTGTGATTCATGTTTAATGTGGGCATCTGAATCTCTGTAGAGAGAGAAGTAGGGTGGGCCCCTGGGCCCATAGACAGGGTGACATCTTCAAGGCAAGGTCTCTTGATTTTATTAGGATAGCCCCCATCAGCCACGCCTGTGAAGTGGAAGTTCTCTCCTTCCTGTCTTCTTTTACTGGTTCCCTGTATTTATGAGAGAGAGAGAGAGAGAGACAGAGAGAGAGAGAGAGAGAGAGACAGAGAGAGAGAGAGACAGAGAGAGAGACAGAGAGACAGAGAGTGTGTGTGAGAGAGAGAGACAGAGGGAGAGAGACAGAGGGAGAGAGAGAATGAATGAATACAAATTAAGCAAAAAGTTCGACATATTAAAGCTAATGCTAGGAGTCCCACAAATAAAACAGGACTCTTAGTTTAGACTTACACTTGTCAAAAATCATAAAAATACAATCTATTTTTGGAAGCATGGTTTTTGTTTCTTTGTTGCTCTGTCTCATTTAAACAGCTCTGTTACATTTCAAATAAAGCAATATGCTGTCTGTATACTAAACAGGACTGAAAGTCACACCAAGGGTATTCGTTGTACACTTAAAGGGGTGTTCAGGGGCTGTGCTGAGCTCACTCAATGAAAGTGCTGCCAAAGGCAGGCACTCAGGTGCAAATTAGAACTAGCTGAACAATTTCAATGTCTATATAGCTAGAGATAACCTAGGCTTTAAAAAAGACAAACCATAAAATAGACACTGACCTTCCTTGCTTAAATGAATCAGGGTATGTTGATAAAATAGAACCTAACAGTGTTTAAGAAATGGACATGCAAGGGAGCTGCCTGAGGCGCATGTTTAGGGAAAGTGCACGTTTTAAACCAGCCACTGAGGTTATTACTCCATTACTTTACACCCACACACTCTTTCCACATGCACACATACTCACTGCTTATGTGTGTATTAAAATAACTTGGATGAACCAATATTCTACTGTTTTAGAGTGCTCACATCTGAGGAATAACTGGCAAATCCCTTTCTAGTTTCTGCATGTCTGTACTGTTTGTTTTTAATGAGAAAAAGTTGCAATAAAAGAAAAGCCCAAGTATGAAGTTATTTAAGTAAGGAATTCCTCTGTGCAGATGTATCCTTGGGTTGGGGAGATATCAAACAACAGGAAGAGGCCCCACTGTGGGATCAGATATATAAACAGTCTTTAGGGGCAAAGCAATACTTTTGTTTCCCTGCTTCATATTCTTATCCACCATTCAGTCATGTTAATAACCATGAGTTGTCTGTCAGTAGGTAAGGGAGAGGAGGCAGAGACATTCATATCAGAATAAGGATAGAATGCCAATTCTGGCAGCTCCTCATCTGCAGTAGACTAAGGTCATGGCTTTCATGGCCAAGTGAACATCAAAGTAACCCCACCCAGAGCTGTGTGCTCCAAGACTTCCTGAACACGAGAATCACTTAGAACTAGCCAGATTGCCAGATCCTCCCATAAAAATTAACTATAGTAATTGAATCCAGGGGAGAGCTCAGGCAGTGGACATAGGCAGCATTGCATAGGTCCCTGGTCATGAGGTTGATACAGTGAGGGTTTGCCCTTTCCATGTATACTCTCTGAGCTCACTTTATCATGTGAGAAATGATGAGAAAAGAGTTCTTAGGTCCTGTTGCTGCTTTCTTCACTGGAATGGATAGACTCTGTTATACATGTAGGGCCTCAAAGGGTTGTGACATTCCTAATGCAGATCTTCAAGGGCTCTGGAAATTCAGTATCTTCCCATAGCAATGGCTACCCCTCAGGAAGCAGGCAGGGCTTGTCTTATATTGCCTATCCAGTGGTTCAAGGCCAGATGAAGGGGGCACTACAAGTGAGCACCCAGTTGCCTCTCAGTCTCTTGTCTCCATTCATCCTCACAGTAGAGCACTGCAGCATCTTCCTTGGCTTTTTTGAGATGCTCGTGATTCAAACAAGGGAAGTCGACCTGTTGCCAAATTCATTTGAGGGCTGAGTACTGCAGGTTGAGCAGGAATGGGTGTGTAGAAGAGGCCTATCCAGTCTTCCATGCCAAGTTTCCTATCCAGGGGCCTGGTTGGGGTTCAGAAACCCTGGTGTTCTCAAGATGTTCAGGAAGCAGTTTACTGAGTGTTTGGCCCACAGCAAATAAAGTAAATAAATAGTAAATAGCAGCTGAGTGAACCAATGGACATATGAACCTAAGTGATTTGGCACATAGTGAACTTGGCACCTCCTCTAGCCATGTATGGAACAGCCTACAAACAAGTCCCTCAAATTCCAAACTGATACTTGGTCTCTTCAATTGTATGTCAAGGAATCCAAAGATAGGCTAAAACTAACAAAAAAAAATGTCTAAAATGAATCAATAGGTGTTTATATAGTATTGATTTTGATAACCAGCCTCTTGCAGGGAACAAAGGTTAGTAACAGTTGGGCACTATATGCTATTTCATGGTGGCATGATCTATACAACAGTTTTCACAATAGTGAGTCTAAACACAAGCAAGCAGGCATCCGGAGAGTGGGATGAGATGGACGGGAGGGGAGGGGTGATGGGAATGTAAGCCTGGAATTCTGGCTGTCTGGGAATCTAAAATTCACTGGCAGGGCTCATAGA
This sequence comes from Apodemus sylvaticus, assembly GCF_947179515.1. Taxonomy (NCBI): domain Eukaryota; kingdom Metazoa; phylum Chordata; class Mammalia; order Rodentia; family Muridae; genus Apodemus; species Apodemus sylvaticus. The sequence goes on along the minus strand of NC_067495.1, from coordinate 147,550,501 downwards.
CCTTTTGTTGAATTGTTGGTCTGCCATGAAACTGTTGGGAATAAGGTGGCAAGAGGTTGCGAATCCAGTGGTCACATAAGTGAGAATGTGTCAAGGGTCATCGTGCACTGTTTGAATCTGATATGCTATGTTAAGTCCACAGCCAGGCAGTTGCTGGTGCTCACCACAGTGAATACTATGGGGATAGCTAATGAGGAGGCAGTCTCCCCTTGGCTGCCTCCAGGCGTGTCTCCTTGGTACTGCCCAACTAGGCTGCTGTTTTGGTAGAGGGGCAGCCATAGCTTCTTCTGAGCTTTTGCTTTTCAATGAGGCTTCCCTTTGTTAGTGGATATATAGCTCTGTATTTGTGACTCAGTGGTAAAAGCTTTTAATAGCTTGGGATGCCTTGGATGAACTGTAAGAAAACCAGCCAAAGACATCAAGGATATAAAAAAAAAAAAAGTAGCTGTATTTCTTGGGGTGGACTGTACTTCAGTTTCATAGCTTCTGCTTTCACTGAACATTGGGTAAGTTGAGGTATGAAAACCCAAGATTTTAGATATGTCTAGGTGCACATGTGTCCATATCAGGATTAGGCTTACAGGAAGGGAGAAATTACAGCAAATACCTAGATGAATTTGGAGGTGCAGGTAAATATCCTAGTATATACTATCCATTTCCGTATTTGGGCATGTATCATTTGTATGTTCGTTTTGGAAAAACGTCCCCATAAACTGAAGCCAAAGTTTCTAATAGGACAAACAAGATTGTCAGCTTTCCCAGACTTGCAAGACAAGCAGCTCTAGAGAATCATGGGTAGGATAGGCAAGAGCCCCTGGGTACTAATTGTATTACAAGAAAGGACCCCAGTCTCGGTTGCTAGGTGGTCTGGAGTAAGAATCTTGACTTAAAGATAGGGATTTGTTAATGCCCTTGCCTTGCCTGAATCAACAGAGAAGCAAATATTGGCTCCTACTCCCAACCTGGAGGACAGGACATTTTCCTACTTGGAGATGAGGGTGAGATGATTAGGCAGATGGTCTCAGAGTAGCAGTGGCTGGCCTTCATACATAGTCCAGGCATACATAGTCCAGAGATGCTGGTATACACTGATTCCATGTGTGGCTTCTGAAAAAGCCCTCTCTAGTTGCTGTGGGGCCTCCATTCTATAGTGCTTCATCGCAGGACTCAGTTAAATGTTATAAATTATATGGAGTCTTCTGACCGTTCAGCCTTTTGCTACAGGGATTATGTGACTGAGGTGTATCAGGCTGCACAGCCAAGATACCAAGAAAATGTCCCTTTTGCTCCAGTACTTCAAAGAGCCATCAAAACATGGAAGACATCAAATATTGAGGTAAAGGGGGCTCTAACATGTACCTGGGCAGCACTTACAAAAATGACAGAAGGCTCTTCATCTGTAAAGTGACAGGACTAGTAGAAAACACCCTCAGGCAGTAATTCTTAGATATTATGCAAGCTGGTAGAGTTCACACAAACCATAAGCTGGTAAGTTGTTAAATTCCATCATTGTGCTCAAATGTCTCTATGCTGCCCTGGGCTGTAGATAGATGGACTTTATCTCTAGATTTCCACACCTCCCTGTGGGATGTCACTCACAGACCTGCCAAGCAAACTAGCTTTACTTTTAAAACACAAAAGCCCTTCTGAGGCTTCCCATTTGGCAGATATGTGCATGCAGGATGGGTGGTTTTGGGTCTCTCCCTTTCTCCTAGTCTGCTCAGGCCTTCTCATGAGTACCATTTTATTGGCTTGATCTCCTGATGCAGGGTCCTCCAGGCAATTGTGGATGCCTTATTACTACTGGTAATATGATTAGAGGTGAGCTAGGTGGGGAATCCTCTGGACTGAGACTTGGTGGTCTCAGAGTTTTAGGGAGTATTGTAGTGCATTTCAGAAACTCAACACCTGTCAGAGCCGGATTGAAACAACATAGATCAACCTGAGAGCTACTATAGAAACATCAAATGCCAGGTTACCTTTAGTTATGGTAGTTGTGGAGAAACAATGGACCACACAGGATAGCTCTAAGACTTTGGTTGTGACTGGGTGAACATGGAAGCCCCAGCTCTACTTAAGCCATGATCAAGCAGTCCCTTGTGTGCTGGGTCCCTTAGTAGCTATTAAATTATATTGCTTGTCCACTAGGACCCCTTGAGTTCTATTTCCTCTAGACCTAAAAGGATGATCTCTAAACCAGGGACTCTAGTTTAGAGAATTCATCTAACTTGAGCTGCAACCGTCCATCTTTCTGTCTCTCTAGTTTTAGATATTTTCAATATTTCATAGAAATTCAGCTATATAAAATGTAGCCTTTTTGTGTATTGTTTCTTTTCCTGAGAATGTTTTCTAGGTCCATCTATTTTGTGGCATGCGTCAATACTTCATTAATTCATGGGTGAATAATATGGCATTGGATGAATAGAGTACATTTTTTCTTTTTTTTGATATAAACAGTTTTTATTTACCATGTGTAATTGTCATTACTGTTAAATAGGCTCACCCTTTCTGATTCTTTCTCTACTCTGGCAGGCTGGTTTAACTTGGCTGTTCTGGCTCAAAACTTCTCTCCAAGCTGACTTATTCAAATGGGTTTCTCTCAGCTTCTCACTGAATTGTTCTACTTGGCCTCAAACTAACTCTGGCAATCTGTTATAATCTTCTGGATCCTTCTTATTCTCTGGTTTGTTCTGTCTTCACCTGTTTCTCTGTAAAAACTGTCCCAGTAAAACTGCCTCTGCTCTCTAGAGAACTCCTGAACAAACTCAACTGCACTACAGTGCACTCAGGTGTTGGACATAACCCTGTGGCCATCATTCTGGCTGGACTCTACCCTACAGTCACCTGGTTACAGCCAGGTTTTCCCTGCCTCACAGTTACCTGGTAACAGCCCACTATAAAAGGGGATGCCAGGCCCCTCCTACCTTTCTTGCTTTCTCTCTCTTGCCCTTATACTCTCTTTTTTCTCTTACCTCCCTGTTCCCTCTCCCATTCTTCTCCCCTCTTTCCACGTGGTCATGACCAGTTCTCAGCCCTCTATTTTCTATCTCTCTTTATTTCTCTCTCTCTTTTTTAAATTTCATTCGATATATTTTTTATTTACATTTCAAATGATTTCCCCTTTTCTGGTCCCCCACTCCCAGAAAGTCACATAAGCCCCCTTCCCTCCCCCTATTCTCCCACCCACCCCTTCCCACTTCCCTGTTCTGGTTTTGCCTTATACTGCTACACTGAGTCTTTCCAGAACCAGGGGCCACTCCTCTGTTCTTCTTGTACCTCATTTGATGTGTGGATTATGTTTTGGGTATTCCAGTTTTCCAGGTTAATATCCACTTATTAGTGAGTGTATACCATGATTGATCTTTTAAGACTGGGTTACCTCACTTAGTGTGATGTTCTCCAGCTCCATCCATTTGCCTAAGAATTTCATGAATTCATTGTTTCTACAGAATTTTTTTTTTTGGATTTTTTTTTTCCGAGACAGGGTTTCTCTGTACAGCCCTAGCTGTCCTGGAACTCACTCTGTAGACCAGGCTGGCCTCGAACTCAGAAATCTGCCTGCCTCTGCCTCCCAAAGTGCTGTGATTACAGGCGTGCGCCACCACCGCCCGGCTTGAATTCATTGTTTCTAATAGCTGAATAGTAATCCATTATGTATATATACCACATTTTTTGCATCCATTCTTCTGTTGAGGAATACCTGGGTTCTTTCCAGCTTCTGACTATTATAAATAGGGCTGCTATGAACATAGTGGAGCACATATCTTTATTACATGCTGGGGAATCCTCTGGGTATATTCCCAGGAGTGGTATAGCAGGATCTTTCGGAAGTGATGTGGCCAGTTTTCAGAGGAACTGCCAGACTGATTTCCAGAGTGGTTGTACCAATTTGCAACCCCACCAGCAGTGGAGGAGTGTTCCTCTTTCTCCACATCCTCGCCAACACCTGCTGTCTCCTGAGTTTTTAATCTTAGCCATTCTGACTGGTGTAAGGTGAAATCTCAGGGTTGTTTTGAGTTGCATTTCCCTGATGACTAATGAAGTTGAGCATTTTTAAAGATGGAAAACCACATTTCTACAAAAAATAAATATATGAATACAAGCAGTGCATTCCCCATCTTGAGGCCAAGCAAAGGCATCCAGAGGTTCTTGTAATCTGTGATAACTTCTAGCAAAGGCAGAAGGCCAAGGGAAATTCAGCAACCAGAAAACTGGCTCTGTGCTTTCTTTCTTTTTTTTTTTTTTTTTTTTTTTGCATCAAGTATGTATCTTTTTTTTCTTTTTTTTTCTTTTTTTAATTCGATATAATTTATTTACATTTCAAATGATTTCCCCTTTTCTAGCCCCCCCACTCCCCGAAAGTCTCGGCTCTGTGCTTTCTAAAGACTTGGGATCCTTTCTGACCTACAATTGTAACTCCGGAAAAGTTTGGCAAGACCCTAAACTCTTACTGCAGTGTTCGAAGGAACTCATGTGTTATTATGATTTGTATTGGATGGGATGTGACATTCTCATGTCAGATAGAATGAAGTATCTAGCCTGAACTGTATTTCCCTCAAGACAGGAAGCCCCAGTGAAGGCCTTCTCCTCCACAAGTTAGTTGTACCCCATCAGGTGTATCTCCATTTTCCATGCCCTATGGCATAGCTCTACGTCTGGAACCTAGCACAAAGGTAAGTTCACCATGTAGTCCTCATCCATGTAACTACCTGGGAAACTCCTCTAGAACTGTCTCTGGGAAAAATCTGGCCAGAGGAAGCAATTGGTGTGTCTGATCCTGGTGTGGTAGTACACATATGCAATCTTAGCAGAAGCAAGAATGTCACAAATTAGAGGCTTGCTTGAGATATATAGGAAGTTCAAGGCCAGAAGATAGTGAGACCCTGTCTCAGAAAACATACAGAAAGCAAAACAAAGATAACTAATATGTCAGAGACAGAGAAAGGAGAGAAGGAGAGAAGAGAGTAGAAGGAGGAGAAAGAAGAAGGGGATGGATAAAGAACAGGCATATTCTGACTATGGTGACTCTAGGTAGCAAAGCCTTTTGAGAGATTTAGGAATATGTGCTACTTGCAAATGAGCATTCAAACAATAGACAGAATCTATACCGGTTCTTAAGCTGCTGGGCTTTTTCTAAGTCTTTGCAACCAAGTCTTGGCCTTTAAGGTCTCAGCCTCTGTCAGTGGTCAGTGCACATTCTTATTCATGATTCTTGGCTTTCAAAAACAACACTAACATATAGACAGAGCTCTGCTTAGAATATAACTTTTGCACATGGGTAACAAGAATCTCCTCGAAGCCAAGTGAGTTAATAAAGTCATACAGTTAGTGAGTGGTAGAGGAGCCTCTGTCATTCAAGACTCTGGAGTATAGTACAGTGCCAGAATGTCAAGAACTCAGTCATCCATGATGTTGAGTGTGTGGCTACCTCTGCACTAGGTCAGCCTCCTTAGTTGAACTCAGAGTTTATTCTGGGGCACTGAGGGAATGACAGGTCATTTCAGCTTTACATACCAAGAGAACAAAAACCTGCTGTTTAGTGTGCATTACTGTGTTTCGATGTCCCTGTAGGGAATATTATACTTTCCCAGGGATTTCTAAATTACACATCACAGGATAGTAATGACCTCAGAGAAGGACATGCCTTCTTTAAGGTGTACAGGAAGGGAGTTTGGTTCATAGGAGTTTGCTGAAGTTCCCGGGTTCAACCACTTGATTCCAAAGCCCATTATGTGCCTCAGGGGACTTGAGGGCTTAGGTGTGCATCTGAACTGTCAGAAACTGTTTGAATATTAAAGCTTTGCAGGAAAATGAATGGTCTTGTGAAAGAGACTTCTGGATATTAAATTTCAATGATAGAATTCATCAATGTGAGATGCTAAGAGGTCTGGAGAGAGGCCCAGAACCTGCAATATGTTTTGCTACCTACAAAATGGGAGAGTGGGGCTACTATGCAACTTTCTTTTCAGGATTCTGTAACTTAAAATGTAATGTTAGCATAGTGCCTGGCATGGTGTAGATACCAAATAAATATTATCTCTCATTCCACTCTTTAAAATTCAAACCCACTCTGGTGGTCCTAAAATAGCTGTTAACTCAGCAGCATTTGCCATTCAAGGCAGATCTTCCCTTAGTCATCGGCTGTGCTCCTGGACAGATGTGTGCAAGGCTAACTTTTGTAAACCAAATCATAATAAAATGCAGCAGGAATTTTCCATTGAAAGAAAATTCCCAGTGCTCCATTTTATGAAGTGAAAACTCCTTCATTTAAATGTACTTTTAAAGAGTATGCATTTGAGGCTATTAGCCAGTCTTGTAATGAATTCTATTTCAGTTTTGACCACAAACATATTATTTCATAGCCCCAAAGGACACAGTAAACAAGATTAGGTTATATGAAAATAATAAATTTAGAATGTATATTTATTTTATTATATGTGTAATAATTATGGTTATGTAATTGAAATGTGTGCCCCCTTCTTATATATATGTGTGTGTGTGTGTGTGTGTGTGTGTGTGTGTGTGTGTGTGTGAGGGGCAGGATTTACATAGAGTCACATTCATATAGCTTTAGAGGACCTGGGACTCACTTTGTAGTCCATGCTAGCACTGTGATGGTTTGGATAGGCTTGCCCTAGGGAGTGGCACTATTAGAAGGTGTGGCCTTGTTGGAGGACATGTGTCACTGTGGGCCTGGAGACTTTCCTCCTAGATGCCTGAGCATGCCCAGTCTGTTCCTGGTTTCCTTTGGATAAAGATGTAGAACCCTCAGCTCCTCCTGTACCATGCCTGCCTGGATGCTGCCGTGCTTCTGCCTTGATGACAATGGACTGAACCTCTGAACCTGTAAGCCAGCCCCAATCAAATGTTATCTTTTATAAAACTTGCATTAGTCGTGGTGCCTGTTCACAGCAGCAAAACCCTAACTAAGACAGAAGTTGGTACCAGGGACTGGGATATTGCTGTGATAGGCATGACCATGCTTTTGTTTGGAAGAATGTGGATTTGGGGACTTTGGATTTGGAAAGCCATGGAATGCTTTAAGTGGGGCTTAATGGGCTATCCTAGTAGGAACTTGGAAGCCAGTGTTGCTGAGGGTCATTTGAACTGTGTAGTCCTGATGGCCCAAGAGGTTTCAGTGGAGAAGAACTTTTAATATGTGGCCAAGAGACTGTTTTTGTTATGTTTTGGTGAAGATCATGGCTGAATTTTGCTGTTGTCTGAAAAGACTGCCTAAGGCTAAGGTAAAGAGATTTATATTAATTGCATCAACAAAGGAAGTCTCAAAAAAAAAAAAACCCAACAGAATCTTTGTTCTCTGGTTAAGTCTGATGAAGAACATTTTGAACAGACATAGCAAGCTGAGAAAAAAATTCAAAATATATAGTTTGAGTATTAAAGGGGCACCAGGAAGTTAAATGGAACTAAGTCCTGTATTCAAGGATATTAAATTGAATTAAGGGAGTGGTGACCTGGGGGCAAGATTCCACCCAGCTAATTTAGGTCCTGGCTTGGTAGTACAAGCCTTTAATCCCAGGAGGCAAAGATAAGCATATCTCTGAGTTCAAGGCCAGCCTAGAACAGAGAAAATTCTAGCTGAAGAAAAACTTAAATCTAGGCTTGGTGGACCATATCTTTAATCCCAGTGTTTAGGAGACAGGCATGCAGATCTCTGAGTTCAAAATCAGTCTATGGAGCCAAGTTCCAGAACAGCCAAGCTTAGGCATTGAATGAGTTGGATAAAAGGAAGCTATTGATAATGTACTAGAACTAGGGGGCAGTGTTCCAGCTTCTGCAAGCAGCAGAACTCAGCAGCTTTGGCCATGTGTCTCTGGCTTTATATTCAAGAGGAGAAGGCGACTACTGGGACAACTGATGCTGGCTAGCTGGAGCTAAGAAATTAGTGGTGATTTAGACCAGCATCACTTAAATGAAATCTTCTGGGATATATTTTCTGAGAGCACAAAGAAGCTGTATTCCAGAGATAGCCAAGGTTGTACCTCATGCTGCAGCTGTACTTGGTAATGTACAAGAATCATCCAGGTGGTACTGGTTTTGAAGGCATGAAGAAGTCATGAAGAACAGATGAGGCTTGGCACTGTGAGAGGCCATGGAAGGCCATTGGTGAAGGTGTAGACTCAGTTGTAATTGACAGCCCAGGACTGAAGGGATCAGGCAAAGGAGTTGAGACTTAGTACCATGAAGAGAGCCTATGAGAGGCTATTGGTGAAGCCTAGTTGCAGTGGAAGACCCCAACATTTTGGAGATGTCAGTACCATGGGATGACCTCCAAGAACAGCAGTGGCAGTGGAGTGGTACAGAGTGCAGAGCTGAAGAAGTGACGCCAGCCCTTTGGCACAGAAGATCATGTGTGGATCTAAGACACTAGAACAAGAAGTTGTGAAGTTGAAGTTGACTTGGGGAACCCAAGATGTTAAAGATGCCAGAGCCACAGGACGCCTGCCAAGGAAAGCTGCTAACAGGGAGTGGAACCAGCCCAGGAGAAAGAACCTTGTTGCAGTCATCAAAAATGAAAAAGGAGTTGGCTATCTGAAGACTGCTTTGACATCAGACATGGAGATGCAGAGTTTGGAGTTTGCCCAGCTGGTTTCCTGTCTTGATTTGGGGACTACAGTTAAGTGATTGGATGAATCTCAGAAGAGACCTTGAATTTTGGACTTTTAAGACTGTTGAGACTGCTATAGACTATGGGGACTTTTGAAGTTGGAATAAATGTACTTTGCATTATGCTATGTTTAGGTATGTCCCCCATAGACTCATGTTTGAACAAGCCTATGGGGCCCATGGAGTGGAATGTGATGGTTTGTATGTGCTTGTCCCAGGGAGTGGCACTATTAGAAGGTGTGGCCTTGTTGGAGGAAGTGTGTCTTTGTGGGAATTGGCTTGGAGATTTTCCTCCTAGATGCCTGAGCATACCCAGTCTGTTCCTGGCTTCCTTTGGATAAAGATGTAGAACCCTCGGCTCCTCCTGCACCATGCCTGCCTGGATGCTGCCGTGCTTCTGCCTTGATGAGAATGGACTGTACCTCTGAACCTGTAAGCCAGCCCCAATTAACACAATTAAATATTATCTTTCATAAAACTTGCATTGTTCATGATGTCTGTTCATAGCAGCAAAACCCTAACTAAGACAGTCATCCCCCTGCCTCAGCCTCACTCTTAACTGCTGACAGGTCTAACCTACCATGCCTAGCCCCTGAATGTCATTTTTTTTTTTTTTTTTTTGGTTTTCCGAAACAAGCTTTCTCTGTGTAGCCCTAGCTGTCCTGGAACTCACTCTGTAGACCAGGCTGGCTTGAAACTCAGAAATCTGTCTGCCTCTGCCTCCCAAGTGCTGGTGTTCTGGGAATAACTTCCTGTAGATATTTTATATAGGTCAAGTTAATTTTTCTCAATCTTAAAGGGCTTAACTTGAGGGAGGAGAAAAAGGAAGAGGTGTTTAGTTTTTCTGAGGGCCATAAGGGCAATTGTAATGCTAGAGAACATCCTCACCTAAAGCTTATTCCAGAACAAGAGGCATCTAAAGAAAGCGCACTGGTTTCCCTCTCCACCGCAGAGGTAAAGCCTTCCAACAGTGTAAGGCAGCGATGACATGGGGCCCATAACAGACTCCCACTAGAGTGAGTACAAGTTGGGCAGAGAAGAACCAGAGTGAGGGAGCTGGAGTTCTAGTAGACAGATCACAAGCTACATTAGCAATAAGAACAAAATCAGAAGCATTCAGTAGATTAAAAATATGGTGGTTTGGCAGACTGTTAAAAAGGATTACCTTCTCATTTAAATGAAGGTCAGATGCAGGAAGCAGGCTGCAATAGTAGGGCACAGTACTCTAGGCAGGAGGGCAATAGGCTGGAAGGCCCTGGGGAAAAGATTCTTGGCCTGTTTCAGGGACTAAGAGGCAATTAGTGGTCCTGGCACGCAATGAGCTGGGAAGTAGCCATAAGTTCTCAAGAGGCCTCACAGGCCATGGGAAGGGGCTTGGGCTTTTTGTTTTATTTTATTTTATTTTATTTTATTTATTTTATTTTATTTTATTTTACTTTTTTGCAGTGGGAAGCCATTGTGGGGAAAGGTGAAACAGAGGAAAGATTGGCTCCAGTTTGGGAAAGCTTTCTCTGTATGTTCATGGGAGGTGAAATGAAAGTCATAGGAAGGAAAAGAAACGTGGGGTTGAGATCAACTAGGACAAGGGGGTGGGGAGAGAGGAACACAGGGCCAGGCATGAGGCCCTGTGATTTTTATCTCAAGTGGGTACTGAGGGTAGTATTATTAAGGAAAACAATGGCTTCTAGAAAAAAAAAATGAACCACATGCCCAGTGACATGAATCATACTTTAGAACCTTCTGGAAGGACCCATATAGTGACTAGATAAAACTTTTGAAGCCACATTGGCCTTGTGACTGCAGCTATGTGGGAAACTAATGGCTAATGCTAATGGATAGGCAGGGCTGTGGGCCAGCAGGACTTTATTTACCAAGACAGCCTGTGGGCTACTTGTAGTCCCAGTGCACAGCTTACTAAGCCTTGATTTGGGGCATGAGTTGAACTTTTTCCCCTGGGAAATACCGTATTTCCAAAGCCCCTTGCTCATGCAGCAGAAAAACCATGTGGTGCTGGCCTACTGTTCATAAACGAATGTGCCTTCAACCTTTTGGGAGAAGTGCTGCATTATTTCAATCATAATGAAAGTTAAGTGACCATTTCTGAACTGTGCAATTTATGTAGCAGTTCCAAATGCTGGGCTTCACCAACACTAATGACATTTATTGCACAACTGTTGGCAACTACTCTGGCTCCAGTGAAAGGAGGGAACAACATCCCCTCCTGGATTTCCCTATCTATGTCTTGCTCTCAGCCTTTGTATGCAGTTGGGCAATTTTCATTTTGTACAGAGCATCTCTCTCTGGCCTTCAAGGGTCTCTATGATAATATGGCTTAACTGTCATCTTATTCCAATGACTTTGAGCAACCTGGAGGGTGCTATGCTGGCTATGCAATTTTTAACCTGTACAGCATGCCTCTGAGTGCTAGACTTGTTTCCTCTTCACTTCTATAGATGAACTACAGAAAAGTTTCAGTCAGGTGACACTGCAGGTTTGAATTAGCCTCTGTGGAAAATGGTATTCTGCAAGTTATCTGTCTTGTTCTCCCTTTCTCAGTGGAAGGCTTCAAGACAAGCATGTCTCAGAAACTGGTAAGGGCAGTAATTGGTCCAGTGATGTTGGTGTGCACCTACTCTGTACAAAATGATATACAAGTGATATTGGTGTGAACCTACTATGTACAAGGTGCTTAGCAGCAGTTGCAGGAGCAGAAAATCAAGATGTCTCAGGCACAGGGCAGGAAAGGAACAAATAGCTTTGGGAAGACAAGGAATGGTGAAGCAGTGATGCCTGGGGAGGCAGGTGGCCATGGAGACTGGGACAATGGAAGGAGGCAGACAAAGGCAAGCCTGTACTGAAGGGCAAAGGGTTTAAAGGATCGCAAGTAATGACAGAGCTGTTGAACCTTGGCCTTGGCCTTGGGCTGTGGTGAAGTCCCCTGGCCTGTGATTCACACCCACCTTTCTAAGGTTGAAATCTTAGGGATAACCATCTGTGAGAAAGAAGAGGAATATGAGTGAGAGAAAGCAGAGGCAGACAGGCATGCAGAATGGGAAGGATAGGAGGTCTTGTACATTATCCCGTATAATGTTACTACAGAGACAGAATTTTGTGGTCTGGACTTGAGAAGCATGCAGTCTAGCTACCCTTTGAAGTCTGGAACACAGTACCTCAAGGGCAGCTTTTGACCCACATCTTTGCCTAAACTGACACCTATCAAGTTTTCCAGCTGAGGGTATTTAGTGAAAGCGAGAGGCCTATTCTTGCACAGGCTTGCATGGATTTAGGGGTTCCATAGGCGCACATCCCTCAAGGTATGACCCCCAGGGCTACACATTCCCTACAAATGTGTTTCTGAGCATTGTTAGACTCTTCTTTGGTCCATGCTCTGGAGGAGTACAACTGATTTGCCCCTTATGCCTGTAGTGGCTCTACTTCTAGACACCTGTTACCTTGGGCCTAATATGGAATTTGCAGGGAGCGGCTATGTAGGAATCCAGACAAGGACATTGTATGTTCCCATCAGTTCAGAGGTAGGCAGTGAGATTCCACATGCCTGTGAAAGCTGCCAAATGGAGCTTCGTACCCAGCATCTTCCTCTTATAACAGGCTGATTTGCAGGTCACTGACTTGCACAACTACCCAGCCAGGACTCAAATGCAGAGCCCAGTGGTGTCCTTCAAACTGTGAGTAGTTCAGCCCTTGCAGAAAAGAGCAGTCTGCAGGCAATGCCTGTGCCTGGCTTCCCTCCCTGGTTGGGTGTTAGTAGCAGGAAAGGCCCTTGCTGCAGAAGGAGGAGAAGGGGGGGGCAGGCAAAGGGAGTGAACAGCTGCGTGCTCCATGGGGAGGATCCCCAAAATAGCAAGGCACATACGCACTGCAGGCCTTGACCCAGAATACTCAGAGTTGCACTATAAATCCAGCTCTTCTCTGTGCAACTGGGCTGCCAATGAAACTATAGTCATCCTTAGGGGTCCTCTGTACTCCAAACTGAGTTCCAAGGACACATTGTCCCTTCCCTTTCTGATAGAGAAAAATAATTGTGAGCCAGTGCTAATCTCTGTTTGCTAAAGAGGTGCCAAGACCAGTCGTATCCTGTGTACTTTAGGACAAGCCTGCATTTGTGTCTTACTCAGATATCCTGATGTAGGCAGAGAGCACCTATTAAAGTCACTTGTCTATTGTGGAAACTGAGGGGCCTGAAGCTCAAGTTAAGAAATCAGTAAGTGGTGGGGACTGCTCTCAGGCAAGGCCTGGGTCTCAGTACAACTCACATACTTAGGATCCTCTCTTCTTGGGGCCACACTTGTACCTGAAGCAGGCCTACAGCCTACATAAAGTAGAGAACATTGACATAGAAATCAACCCTTGAACCTTGAGATTTCAGAGTCACTTCAATTTCCAACTCCCTGTCTCCCCATGGAACTCTAAAGCAGCTTAGTTTTCTGCCAGGATGAACAGTAGACTGGGCTGGACAGAGAGTTAATGGAACCACCACAAATGACATAAAGATGTTATCCTCTCTTCACCTGTTGATGCCCCTGGATCAAAAGCATCTGTTCCAGCTGACACCTGAGATTCTGTTTTGTACAGTGCTCTGTTCTGAGAACCCAGGGCTGAATGTAATGGGCAGAGGACCCTGTGGATATTGGAGCCTCTAATCTAGTCATAAGAAGCAATAAATTGGGCAAAACACCAGATGCACTCCTCCTGGTTTCAAGCTTCGTCATAGGATAGACTTGCTTTCAGTGAAGGAAGACTAAAGCCTTGGATTCCAGAATTTGGCCTAGAGCTGTGCACATACAAGGGGTCCTGGGATTGTGATACAATGCCCAACATAGACAGGCCCTTATAAATCATATTCATACTCCCAGAATTCAAGATGAAGGGAACTTGTTCCAGTTTATACCACTAACCACAGCTCTGACGTTATGAGATCTCCTTCCTTATTTCAGTACTCTTTCTTCAAAGAAAAGAACAGAGTGCCAAGGTTGATGGACACAGACCCTGACCTGGATTGCATGCTTCAGAGGAGGTAGAAAGTGCCTCCTACTGGCATTTAAAGGAAATAGTGTCACATGGAACTGGGAGAATATTATTTAAGTGATTCAAACCCCACATACTCTTTATGGGGTGGGGGTATGTTTTCTCTTCTTTCTAAGTTCCCTACTTTTATTTAAAGGTGACAAGACAGATTAGACTTGGTTTGGGTCATTCTGAATAGGCAGAACACACTACCCTTAGGACTATTCACTGGGAACTGTTGATAAAACTCTCATTAGCCATTCTCTACAAGGCACTATGTTCCTCTGGCCTTATTATTTTGTCCATAAAGAAAGTGATAAGAATATCTTATCTTTGAACCAAAGAGCATTTGGCAAGCATATAAGGTATATGGGGCATGCCAACTCATCTTAACCTATAGAGTAACCCTACCACAATCCCAAGGCCCCTGAACAGAGCTGATGAACAGAGGGTACATACTCTTTTCCACCAAATTTTCCACTTAGTGACCATAACTTCCCCATTTCTAGAATACTTACAGGAGTTAATGCTATTTCTTTTGGCAGTAATGGGGACTGAATCTGGAGCTTTGTGCATGCTAAGTAGGCACTGTGCCCACTGAGCTATATCCCCAGACCAACCTCCATTTTGTCCAGAAACTGCTGTAGAGATGGAATAGGTATAGACAGAGATGACATATGACTTGGACATTGAGTTCTTGTCCCATGCAGGCTCTGGAGCACTTTGAGCTCTTCAATCACTCCACTGGATCAGTAAATGAAGTCCAGTCTTAACTTCAAAGGAAAGGACATGATGTTCAACATGCTGACCCTATATGCTAACCTTGGATAGATGGCCAAATGTTGCCAAAAGGAAAATTGTCCTGTGGCACTTTGGTCATTCAGTAATCATGGTACTAGAAGAACAGCAATGCTGAAAAAGAACTTGAATCTCTATGTCTCTTTACAATTTGCTTTGGAATATGTACTCAACATTTTGTGTTTCAAATCAAGCTTTTAGTCTAAGAGACAGCAGAGTTTGGTGCTCTGAATTCTGCTTGTTACTAAGTCTATGACTTCGGCTGAGATGTTTAACTTATCTGAGCCTCAGTTTCCTTGTAGTAATGTCTTTTTTTTAGAGTCTGACTCTCCAAAAGCTTTGAAAAGTGAATCATCTAGTGAATGCTGAAATCAATCTGGCTATTCTTGCTCTTGGTTCATCTGAATTTTGTTTTCTAGAAGGCAGTGGATGAACATTGGTAGCTATTTAGGAGGAGGTGTAAGACTAGAACCATTAGAGTCCTGGGCCGTGGTCTTAGGCTGAAAATATATGTCACTTCAAATTCAAATCTTTTTAAAGGGAGCTCTCAGTTGTTTACATAAAAATTCCAGAGCAATTAAAAGGTTGTATTCTAGTGGTACACACCTGTAATTCCAGCACTCAGGAGACTGAGGCAGAAGGACCTCAAGTTTCAGGCCAGCCTGGTCTACAGAGGGAGATCCTGACTCTACGTGGACAAATCTCTTCTCTCAGACTGGTAGAATTTTACTTCATGATTTTAATATGATACAGATTTTTCTGTTAGCTTGGTTTTTAACCTACTGAAAAAGAAACTAATTAAGGTTACTTCCCAGAGCAGATGTTTATGTTCTGGATGCATTCGGGATACAGTCAGGTGACACAAACACTGTGCTTCCAGACTCATGAGGTTTCTTGGGACCAGGGACATTATTAGCACTGGATGTCATTAAACCTCAGAAAGAGAGCCAACAATGGGAACATCTGAAATCCAGCTAAGCCACACCCTGGAAATGCAAGGTCAGTTACTGCTAAGTACAGCCTTCTGCCATGAATGTTGAAATCCCTGCAGCAATTTCCTTGGACAGCAGGTTTTTGCTGAACACACAGGATATGTTGGTATTAATCTGTCAATGTCTGACTCTTACTTTTCTAGAACACTGCTGTTCAGATCCTCAGCATCTGCAGCCAAGTTGGAGGCTAACATTAGGTGCCTTACTGAAGCTAGAGGGATTGACTGGCCGTCACAACCCAGCTGCTTTCACACCACAAGAGCTTCCCTGGATGCTTACAGACAGGAGCAATGGTGCTTATCAGGTACTGAAGAGTGGGCGATCTCAATGCTATCCCTTTTGGAGACCATATGTGCCTTCTAAGAGGACAGGTGCAGTCTCAGCTGTGAAGAAGGCTCGTCTGAGGGAGCTGCTTTCAGAAACTCAGGTATATTTTTGGACCCCTTCAACTGGGGCAAATCATTGGTCTTCTAGGTCAGCTTGGTATTTCAAAAATAGCTAGATCACTCTGAGCCAAGGGTAAGGAATGAGCTGTGTCATGGAGGATGCAGAGGATGTGGAGGAGGAGGAGGAGGAGGAAGAGGAGGAGGAGGAGGAAGAGGAAGAGGAGGAGGAAGAGCTGATTCTGATCAAGTGCAAGGTGTGACTCTAAAGTGATGAATGTGCATTTTTGCAAGGCCTATAAAGGGTACTAGAGATCATTTGCTATAAGCTCTCATAGCATGAGCCATGATAGCTGCTCCACAGTGAGACCTGTTCCAAGGTCTTACTCCAAGGACAGGGATCTCTAGACAGCATGCACAATGACTTACACAGATGGCAACAAAACATTACTTACCAGACACTTTATTTTTATGAGAGTGTCTGGACAGTGAGTAAGGAGTAGGGAAGCCTCCTTCCTGTCCCTATAGTCCACCCACATTTATGCCCAAGTGCATTGGAAAAAGGATGAATTTAAAATCAAGCCTAATCTGATTGTGGACTCTGGAGACATCCCAGATCAAGGGAAGTCTGAAATATAAAGTATTGTTACAAGGGAGATTCTCTTTGGGAAATGCCTCAACTAGTGGCTAGAAATTTGGAAAACAAGTCATACTGGCCAACCAATTGACCTATCTCTGACTAACCTACCTGACTGCGTATCTCTGTGTAT
The DNA here is from genome assembly GCF_947179515.1 of Apodemus sylvaticus. Classification (NCBI taxonomy): domain Eukaryota; kingdom Metazoa; phylum Chordata; class Mammalia; order Rodentia; family Muridae; genus Apodemus; species Apodemus sylvaticus. Next base: position 147,533,908 of record NC_067495.1, on the reverse strand, counting down.
CTCTGTGTATATTGTGGTACTCTAGACACCAAAGTTTTTAAAGGTTATGTGCTCCACTTAATTGCATATCCTCAATACATTGTTGACAATGAAGAAAAACCAGAAACATGATTGAATCACTCATACCTGTCAAATAACAGCATTCAGAAGATGAACAAAACACATTGCCCTGGGAACTAGGGAAGACCAGTCTCCTAGTCATGTGAACTGACATTACCTCAGAGCTCAGGGCTCCCAGCTCCATGAGCAGGAAGGAAACAGATTCATGGCTCTATAGGAACCATTTCCCCTCTGCTTTATTACATTCAGAGATTAGGCAAACCACTCCTCTGTGGGCTAATAACCAGAGATAACAGCCATTGTGTTTGCGGCAGCTCCTACTAACCTAATCTTAATAGACTGGAGATGTTGCAGGCACCAACTATCAGACTTAAGCATGCTATCATGCTTGCCCTTGGAACTAGCACTGGAATCCCTAAACTTGAGTTCCAGATACTTGTATGATGGCTGAATTCCTAGAGAGGAAAGCACAGATGTGTTAAATGACTTTAAGAAAAGATACTAGGGCCAGAGTTAAATAGGAATCTTTTTCTACACCTAGTTTCTTACTGTTTTGTTGTTGTTGTTTTGTTTTGTTTTCTAGGAACCCATAGGGACTGAGGAAGCTCATCTTCTGTATTCAATTTCCTTGTATTTTCAGCTGGTCCCCAACACCAAATTTGTACAAAATTTCAATAATACATCTCATGTTCAAATTTAACATTAGAAGCATTCAGCACCCCCTCCCCCCATAGCCCATTTTCTGACCGATTCCTGGAGCTTTCTGGGCTCCTGACGATTTCCCACCATGTTGAAATGTGGAAGCATGTTCTCGATTACAAGCCGACTTTTCCAGTCATCCATTGTTTGAGATGCAGTTTTATTCTTGACTCTCCAACGCGATTCCCAAATGACCTAGACACAGAGCTTAAGGAGACAAAAAGTACAGTCTTTCAGATGTGAAGATGAGACCATTGACCCCATTATTCACAGGTTTTCAATTTTGAAGGCAGGCTTATGTGGGATTTGCCTCATTCCTCTTCCTGTCTCTCTTCCCACCATTCCAACCTCATAGTCAACTCTACCCTGAGGGATGAGGAATACTTCCATGAACCAGTTTGTCCAGGATAAAATGGCCATCCATGGCCATGAAACAAACTTTACTGGAAAACATAGGAGAGGGTGGAGAAGAGGCCTGATGAGACTAAAATGGCACTGGGCATACCAATGGGCAAAGTAAGTACTAGGTCTAGCTTTGTTTTTATGTAGGACTCAGGGAAGACATGTTTTTCCTTTGGTGAAAAACATGGCGACAGAATCAAAATGATAGCTTAGAGCCTCTTCAACTTGACTATTACCAGCCTTCAGAGCATGTGATAACTCTGGCCACATCAATACCCACCAAGTGAGCAGACCAACAGTTCCAATCATGACTTATACCAGAAAGAAGGAATGGATGCTGAAAGGAGGTACAGAAACCCTGGTGCACTTGTTGAGAGGACACCAAATGAGCTACTCAAGCACATCATCCATGCGGGAAGAACACACATGTAAACCCAGGGAAAGCAGTTTTCTGTTTTATAGAAGCTACACATGAAGTAAGAACTATGTTAAGGTATTCAAATATGGGGTTAGATTTTTCTCATTGGAGTATCCCTTGCCTGTGTAGTACCAGGCATTAAAATCTTGATGTTAGGAAAGTCAAAAAGCACTTTCCCCCATTTTCCCACTGAATGAAAACTAAGTCTTTGTCATGTTATATAAAACAAACATTAGAGGATACGTAAGGTAGAGAGAATATAAATTGTCTAGGGACCTTGGGATATGATGAGTAACACTGATGAGTTCTCTAGGATTATTTTTTAGGTCAAATATTCTACTAGATTTAGAGCCAAAGAAATCAGCAACTCCAAATGTCAATGGACACAAACAAAAGTGCTCCAACAGATGTTTTCTTTTTCCAGTCATAGGACTAGGAAAGAGACTTTTGAGACTGAGAACCTTAAGACAAAAGTGTTCTAATCCAGATAAGTGCCAGAAAAGACATTTCAGTCCCATCCCATTCCACCAGCAAAGACAGGGAGCCCACTGTATTCTTCCTTGGAAGTAATGAGACACTTTTCTTAGTCCCACTGGAGTGATAGCAACAGATGCCTCATGAGAACTTGAATGTCACATGCTTTCCTAGTAGTAATGTGGGGCCCAATCTCCTTTACATAATATAAGCTTTCTATGAAACTTGGATTTTTATATTGCTGGGTAAAAGAAAAAAATGCTATCCTCCTTTCATGCCAAAACAATTGAAACAGAAGATTTCAATAAGAGCTAATAAATATGAAAAATATCCCCAATTCCAGACCAAAAGATCTGAAATGAAGTGAAAAAATTAATGGATGTGTCACCAAGATTATGAAGATGTTGCAATTACCTGAGTAGAATTTTAAAAGAGTAACCATTTAAATGCTTCCCCCAGAAAACACAATATTATTTTTTAACAAAAACAAACAAACAAACAAGCAAACAAGCAAACAAGCAAAGAAAACCAGAGACACTCTCAGGAAATTGTAATACTAGAATCAGAAACCACAGCAACTTAAGTAAGTTTAGTGGATGGGACCAAAAGATGAATGGGAAGAACAGTTGATTACTTGTACCCTTTAGAGTACAGCTTCTGCAATGTGAATTAAAAGACTGGGAAGGTGTGACAGAAAAATGACAATCCTACCTATAGGAAATAATTAGCTTCAGTAATGGCAAATAATTTGCTCAGAAATTACAGAAGTCACAAGGAAATAATGCACCAATTCTCAAATGTGGGAGATAGCTTCAGAATAAACTCTTAGTGATTCAAATATTATTCTAAGCAAATACTCAAGTAATCCATTGAAAGAGGAAAAAGAAAAATTAAAACAAACCTTATGGGGAAATAGAAAGAAAACATAAGCAGGTAGGAATAAACACTAATATCAACAAGTATATTAAACAGTGACTTAAGAGTTTGGCAAATAAATTTGAAAAATCACCTAATAATATAGTATTTCAACATGTTTGTTCAAATATAATAATTTATGGAAATTTAAAGTGAAGTGAATGAAAGAAACATGCATATGGACATCCAGTTCTCTCAGATCATTTATTGAAACTGCTTTTTATTCAATGTATATTTCTGCCAACTTTCTCAAAAAATCATGGAAGTAGAGTCCCATGAACTTATACCTGGGTCCTCAACTCTATCTCACTGATCTATGTGTCTGATTTTGTGTCATCCAGTAATATTGCTGTTTTCATTACCACAGCTCTGTAAAATAATTTGAATCTGGCATGGTGATACCTTCCACAGAATTGTTGTCATCATTATTGTTAAGGTTTGTTTTGGCTTCCCTGGGTCTTTTGTCCTTCTACATAAAAAATTGGGCTGTTTCTATCTGTGAATTAATGGTATTGGAATTTTGATTTGAGATGATTGCATTGAATCATAGATTGCTCTTGACAAGATGGTCTTTTGATAATATTAATTCTTCCAGCCTGTGAACATGGGGTATTTTTCCATCTTCTAGTGTCTCTTTAATGTCTTAAAATTTCCATTATGAATATCTTTAACTTTTTTAGTCAGGTTTGTTTACAAAGATTTTGGGTGACTATTGTGAATGGGATTGATTTCCTTACTTTTTCATCCTGTTTGTCATTAGTGTATAGGAAGGTTGCTTATTTTTGTGTGTCAATTTTGCTTCTCACCACTTTTCCCAAATTATCTCTAAGAGTCTTTTTGGAGTCTTAGCATCTCCTGTAGGTAGAATCATCATCTGAGAATAGGGATGCCTTGATTTCTTTCTCTATTTGTCGTCCTTTAATTTACTTCTGTTGTCACAGTGTAGCTATAACTTCAAGCACCATATTAATAGAGGGAGAGAATGTAGGCTGCCTTGTCTTATTCCTGATCTTAGTGGGAACTCTTAAGCTGTTTTTCTCCATTAAGCATGGCATTGGCTATATGTTTGTTGTATATAGCCTTTATTACATTGAGGAATGCTTTCTCAGTCTCTAGCCTCTCCATGCCTTCTCATTTACACAATGTTTGTTTTTATCAAACAATTTTTCTATGTCCATTGAGGTGATTGTGAGATTTCTGCTTTCCATTTGTTTATATGATTAATTATACTTATTGACATAGTTATGATGAACCATCCCTGAATTAATAGAATAAGCCAATTAGTCATGATGAATGATATCTTAAATGTGATATTGAATACAATTTGCCAGTATTTTATTGAGAATTTTCTCATCTTTATCTATCAGGAAGAAGATCAACCTGCAATTTATTTATTTATTTATTTATTTATTTATTTATTTATTTATTTGTGCAATGACTTCATCTGGTTCACAGATCATCAGGATAATACTGGTTTTGTAAAAGAAAAAATAGAAAGGAAGCATTTCTTTCTCTGTATTTTATGGGGTAATTTGATAAGTTCCTTACAATTCTGGTAGATTCCTGCTATGAATCCATCTGGTTCAGGGCCAGTTTTTTTATTTGGGAGACGTTTTAATTATGTTTTCAATATCATCACTGTTTATAGGTGTTTGAATTATTTATTTCATTTTGGTATGTCACAGGACACCATTATCAATCCTCTCATCCCAAGCCCACGGGATACCATGGAAGAAGCAGAAATAAAATAATACTCAGAGGATGGGGGAAGGTGATATGAAATCTGTCTTCTGGACATGATATGACTATCAAACCCTTGAACTCAAAACAGCTATTGTTACCTGTACAAGACATGTACAAGACCAGCCCAGGTCAAATTCTGGCATAGATGGTGCAGGTAATCTCCTAACCCATGCCATACCAAGGAGTTATTGGCAGTAGATAGTTGTTGGTGGAGAAAGAATAACTTTTATGAGGAAGTGGCTAGAGGGATACTATCCATGCTCAAGCAGATGATAGCACACTCATGCACACATGGGCAGCACTAATCAGATTTAGTAGGTTAAGAAGAAGAGATGATATTTGGAGGGAAACATATTGGGAGAATATGGAGGTAGTTGGAAGAGGGAAATGAGGAATGGATATGATCATATTTATTATATACATGCATTAAACTTTAAATAATGAAAATTCTTATAAAAGAGATTAATTATGCAAATATGAATTAAAATGAAATCAAGACCTTTTCAGTAACAAAAAAGACATTTTCCAAACAACAGAGCTGAAAAATATAGGATGTACAAATGAACTAAAAGAATGATCTACAAAAAATGTAAAAGTATTGAAATAATGCATGACATTTTCTATGACTATAATGGAATTAAATTAGAAAACAATAGAAAAAAGATAAAAAACTTTAAAAACACTTAGAAACAAAAGCACTAGTTTAAAATTGTGTCAGAATTCTGAAGAAAACAAATTAAATAAATATGCTGAAGTTAATGAAAACAGAAGCACAATTTATCAAACCTGTGGAGCATGAGTAAAGCTGTTCCACGAGGAGTCATAACACTAAAGTGTGCCATTAAAAGTGAGGGGTACGTGAAGCTCTGAAAAAGAATGTAGAAACTCAAATGTACGAAGAAGGAAATAGTAAAAAAAAATAAAATAAATTATGCTGAAAACAAAAACTAGAGATAAGGCCAATGCAAAAAAGATAGTTTGACAGTTAGTAAAACTGTTGAAACTGATAACTAAAAATTACAGTGAATGAAAAATTATTACTACACACTTTGCAGATGAGAAAACACTATTTTACATATTAAATTTAGAAATATTTTTAAAAATGGAGCAATTTTCCTTAGGTACAAATGGCCAAATTACCCAAAATTAAAAACTCATAATTTTAATTCTAAAAAAAGAATCATAATTGTTAAAACCCCAGAAGTGAAACTTTGAAGGGGCTGAAATGTGCCTTAGTGGTAAAGAGCTTTTGTAGCATATAGGAGGCCCTGGGTTCAACCTGTGAACCTTACTCCTAATCCCTGTTCCCAGTATAGCAAAAGGAAGATTCTAGGCTCAGATAGTCTCAAGTGATGGATAGCCTTTTTGCTGTGATATTTAACTCAGTTTGCCAGCATTTTATTGAAAATATTTGCTCCATGTCTGTCAGAAGATCAGCCTGTAATTTTCTTTTCTATGTGGTATTGAAACAAGTTAGTATCAAGTCTATATGAGCATGACCTCTGTTAGGCAATACTTGCTGGATTGTTGGATTTTACACACACACACACACACACACACACACACATTTCTGTATTGGTGTGGTATCATTTTATTGATTTTGACATTTTATGGCTGCTATAGAACATGTAACTTTGAGGGAGACTGTGTGAGGGGTAAAGTGGGCTTCTCTCTACTGTTTTTACAGTTTGCATTGACTCTAATAATTTCCAAATAAGAAGCTGACTGTTATTTAAAAAGAGTTCAGCCTCCAGATCCAGGACTCATTGATTCCTAGTGTTGCCTCTGAGATATTTCTTCTAGGGCATTCTTTCTTCAAGCAGTTTATAGATGTCTGTGTCTCCCTTCTTACTTAAGAAAAAATAACAATCATGTCATCTTTAGCCTTTCTCGGGTGTATTAGGGACCAAATCTGAAGTCTTAACTAGGATATCGATCAAATACTAAGGTCAAAATTGTATATATTATACACGGCGCATGCAAACGAGAAAGAGCTAAAGAGCCTTCCATTAGTGCAGATGCAGCCATTAAAACTGAGCAGCAGAAGCTCAGCACTTTCAGTCTGTATGGGACAGAGATTTGGTTATCTCAGGTCTAGTAACACAAAACCAAAAGACACCATACAAACTACCCAGTCATTCAAGCTAAAATAAAAATCGTAAAGAAGAAAAAACAAAATCAAAACCAGAAAAATCTCCAAAAGCCTTCAAAAAAAGCCATTCTATTGATTTCATGTTCTCCAAATCCAACAGAAAGGGGACAAATTTGGATGGGGGTAATAAATAGAACTTTCTGAACAACTATGCAAGAGCTGCAAGGCATATAATTATAGTTCTGTGCTAATAAACATGTTAATATTGGAAAATGTCACTTTTCACTTTGCCTAGTGGGCCTGGGGATGTAGCTTAGTCGAGTACCTGCGTAGTGTGTACATTCCCTAGGCATGATTCAATCCCCAGCATTGCATACAACAGATATGGTAGCACATGCCTGAAATCCTGGTATTTGGAATGTGGAGGGAAGATGAGAAGTTTAAGGCCATCCTTGACTACATAGCCAGCTTGAGGCCAGCCTAGTATTCATGTAACCTTGTCTCAAGGAAAACAAAAAAAAAAATCTAAAACTCTAAAGCTGATGGCAAGAAATTGGAAAGCTCCCAGGCTGCTGCTGGATGTGGAAAAGAGAACAACTGTACTGAGAATGGGAGAGGAACCATGGAAGGCAGAAACTCCACTTAAAGTTTGGGACCCAATATCCCTAGAGGTACTATGCATAATAGCCCCAAATGTCCACTGAGGAGTGTAGCTAGACCAAATATAGAGAGAGTATCTCCCTAAGGCAATATTACTCAGTATTAGATAAGAATGGATTGGCAAGAGCTACACAGATATCCCTTAGAAGCATTGTGCCAAGGAAGGTATCATATGGTGTGTAATTCTATTTCTGTTTCCTTCCTTCCTTCCTTCCTTCCTTCCTTCCTTCCTTCCTTCCTTCCTTCCTTCCTTCCTTCCTTCCTTCCTTCCTTCCTTCCCTCCGTCCCTCCCTCCCTCCTTCCTTCCTTCCTTCTTTCCTTCCTTTCTCCTCCTTTCTTTCCTTCCTTCTGTCCTCTCTGTCTTTCTCTCTCTCCCTCTCCCTTTCCACTTTCTTCACTTTCTTTCCTTCTTTCCTTTCTTCCATCTTTCTCTTTCTTTCTTTATTTCTTTCCTTCTTTCCTTCCTTCCTTCTTTCTTTCTTTCTTTCTTTCTTTCTTTCTTTCTTTCTTTCTTTCTTTCTTTCTTTCTTTCTTTCTTTCTTTCTTTCTTTCGTTCTTTCTTTCGTTCTTTCTTTTTTCTTTCTTTCTTCCTATTTTTGGGTTTGTAATATAATTACATTTCTTCCTTACCTTTTCTCTTTCAAAATTCTCCCATACAACCCTCCTTATTCTTTTTCAGATCCATGGCCATTTATTTTTATTAACTGTTGCTTGTTTTACACACACACACACACACACACACACACACACACACACACACACACACTCAACACTCACACACATGCTTCTAAATATATAAATATAACATGCTCAGTCTGTATGATGTTACTTGTATGTATACACACACACACACACACACACACACACATATATATATATATATATATATATATATATATATATATATATATATTTCCAGGGATGGTCATTTGTTTTTGTTTGTTTACTTGTTTTGTTTTGTCTTTACTTGCACATTTCAAGACAGGAATTCTCTGTGTAGCCATGGCTGTCCTGGAACTCAGTAGATCGGGCTGTTTTTGAAGTCACAGAGATCCACCTGCCTCTGCCTCCCCAGTGCTGGGATTAAAAGTGTGTGCCACCACCACCTGGCTTCCAATTGTTATTTTAAAAGATTTACTTATTTTTATTTATAGTATCTGTGATTTTCCTCCAAGAATGTGTACCACGTGCATGCCTGGTGCCCCACAGAGCCAGAAGAGGTTGTCAGATCCCACAGAGCCAGAGATGATTGCAAGTACATGTTGGTGCTCTGCCAGATACTCTGCTAGAACAGCTGAGTCACCTCTCAAGTCCACTGTAAGTCCATTTGTAAGAAATGCCTGGAACAGGCAAATCCATAAACTCATAAGAGTTGCCTATAATACGGATTGTTGACAAGTACAGTTCTTCTGATGAAAACGGTTCTGAAATTGTGAGCATGATTGTCTATCTCTGAACACACTAAAATAGAGTTACATACTTTTAATGCATAAATTTATGGTGTGTGAATTGTGTCCTGATAAAGATGCTTTTATCAAATTCAAATTATTATCACTCCTTACTCCAATTCAGGATTTTGGAAGGCTGTTCTTTGTAAAGAAAGGATTAGGCAACATCTTTCAAGGTTTTTGGAGGAAATGAGTGTTTAAAGCCTTCACATCAAGCCAGATTGACACCCTTTGAAACTGGATACTGTCATGCATTTGCTCAGTATTTTTTTTTTTTTTTTTTTTTTTTTTTTGGTGGCTAGGTGATCAGAGTCACTTGCAAAACTGAGGCAGGATGCTAGCAGACACCTCTCACTTTAAACAGTGCTGCTTCTATTTCACAGGAAACCCCAATGTCTGCACACTGGCTTTCAGGATTTCTTCATACCACCCAAGTTAAAAATGCACACTCCTCGGGTGTGAGGTGTCACTCAGTAATAAATCAGGTCAGTACTGAAGCTTGCTGGCAAATACAATTACTCCAAGGTCCCACCCTTTGGGCTCAGACTGAAGAATTCTGCTTCAAAGAGCCAGAAATTGTATAAACCACCAAGTTCACTGAGAGCAAGCTGCTTCTCCAGCTGGCCATGATGGGAAAACTTACTTGACTCTAAAACTAAACAACACATGGTGACCACTCATCATGGCAAGCTGAGAACAGAGTTTTCTGGAAATTGGGAACAGCAAGAAATGAGGGCAGACTGAGAGTACATTAAGGCAGCAACAATAACACTGACCTTGTCACATTCCCTACACTAGCAGATTCACACTTCAAAGAAATGCAAGGTGGAGGTATTCCAAAGCCACATTTCTTTAAAAATGAAAGCAGTCATTCAATGTGACTCCCATTACACTCTTCTGTCATACACTTTCAGATATGCAATAGATCTTCAATTAGAACTGGCAATACATACTAGAGGGCCTGGCAATGTATGAATTTGTTTCCATTGCAATAAATGTCCACTTAGTTCTTCTAAGCTTTTCCATAGCTGGTTACCAAAGTTAGGGTTGTATTGGAAAGTATTAGGAAACCATTTATGTCTTTTCTGTGTACTGTGCCACTAATCAAGTGAACTGTACACATAGAGAAGTAGGTGCACATAGACATTGGCATGCATTCTCTGGCACTAAACTCTATAGGACCTAGGAAAAGAGTGTTAGGATTCAGTCTAAGCTACACCCCACAATTACCTGGCAACAGCCAGGTATGCTCCTCCCCACCGTTACCTGGTGGCAGCCAGGTAGGCCTGGCCTACTATAAAGGGGGCTGCTCACCCCCTCCTCGTTCTCTTAGCTCTTTTTTTCTTTTCTTTTTTCTTTTTTTCTTTTTTTTAATATTTTTATTTTCTATATTCTTTGTTTACATTCCAAATGATTTTCCCTTTCCCAGATCCCCCCTCCCCATATGTCCCATAAACCTTCATCTCTCCACCCATTCTCCATCTTACCTCTTATCTCTCTCTTACTGCTCTCACTCTCAGCTTCTCTCTCATCCCTCATGCCTCTTGAGCTCTCCTCCTCTCTCCACTTGGTCATGGCCGGCCTCTGCTTCGCTACTCTCTCCCTCTCTCTGCCTTTCTCTGCCTCCACTACCCCCTTAACTCCCATCCCATGGCCTGAATAAACTCTATTCTATACTATGCCCTGTGTGTGTGTCTGGTCCCTCAGGGGAAGAGATGCCTCAGCTGGACCCTCTGGGGCATCCCTTGCCCCACACTGCCATAGAACATATTCTCTAACCTCTTTCTCTTTTTATGATCACAACAAAGAGTCTTTCTTTAGGCTTAGGGTCAGTCCTTTTAGTGATGGTGAATATCTGATCCTTCTAACTGCCCATGCAGGTGGACTTGATGTTCAGCTAGCCCTCAAGTAGTCTCTCAGCTGACCAACAAAGGAAACAGGAAGGTTTCTGGTCTAGTCTTTATGCCCCTATTTACTGATCAGCCCCAAAGACTTTTATTTTTCAGGCAATGATTTTCTAACAGTATTATCCTAGACTTTTCATATAGAATCAACTGGAAATGTTGAAGAAGAAAGAAGCAAAATGTTGGAAATTGTTTGATTTTGTAGAGATTTCAGCAGGCAATCACCCCTGACTGTTGAAACAGTTTGTAGACACATCACAGTGGAGGTCAGATGACAATCAGAACAGCAGTCAAAGGCAAGCATGTCCACTTGATAGTAGATTAAGCATGGGCCTTGGAGCCAAGAGACTTCAGGCCACACATCTTCAAGTCACCTGACTTTTGGAGGTCTTGAATTCCTCACCTGCAAAGTGGGGCTGATTCTCTTTGCTCTGTCCCTTCATAAGGTATGTCTGAATGCAGCAGACCTTTAAATTTGAAAGCTCTACTTGGGTAGAGAGGTGTTGTGTTTATGGCAGGTATAGGTGAAGGACAGTCCTTTTCTGCAATACTTTTAACAAGAACAAGCAGCCGAACTGAATAGACTTGATTTGGCTTTGCCTTGCCCCATTTTACAGTAAAACTTAGAATCCTAAATTCTTAATATTTGAAGTAAAAACAAACACTATAATCCACAACACCTCTTCTTGTACAGTTTGCAAAGCAACACAGAAACATTTCTGCAACCACATAGACAATACCTGTTGACTGTAAAAGTCAGATTCACTGAATCCCAAGTCAGGACCAAGTGTCATCAGATTTTAATTGAAGACAGACACTGGGTGCAGTACTTCCTTGGCTCTTCCTTCCAAAATGCCCTGAACATAGATAATCCACAAGGCAACGTTCCAGGCTCTCCAGGGCCTGTAGGCTTCATAGAGGTAGCAACATCTCCCTGCCAAGGTTTCACTGCTTCAAGTTTCATTTTCCCTTGGTATACTAATGAGCTTGGCCTGGAGAACCCTATGGTGTTTTTCGGCTGGCGCCATTTCTGCATCAGTGACTGGCTTTCCTCTGTGGTCACCTACTTATTATGCTTTACCAGATAGAATGCCCAAACTTCCTTTCAGAGTCTGCTGATGGGAACCTAGAGTAACTCCAAATCTCCAATGGAGTGTAAGGGGGGAATTTAAGGCCCCTCTCTCCACATTAAAGTAAACACTAGTGATACCTAATCAACTCTAATTTATAGCAATCCAGGGAATCAGAACTGTACATCTATTAGGACATCGATCACCAATGATTCTTCACTCTCAGAGCTCAAAGAAAGTAGGACATGGCTGGAACTAGAGAGGGGGGGTGGGTGTCAGAAGTTCATTGTCACTGGACATTGAGAAGAAGGGCCTCAATATTTCTTCTGTATCTGCTCTTCAATTATAATGTGTTAGGTCCAAAAAAGAAGACCACTTAAGAAAATGAATAAAGGCAGAAAAGTGCTAAATAAATAGTCCAAAGTGACCGTGCATGAGATGTATCCAAGCAGTCATTTAATATCAACAATAAAAAACTCACCTATTAGGCAAGAAAAGATATGCAGAGTTCCTAGTTAGCAGGTCTCCCTTTAGATGGATTGTGAGTAAAGAGAAGACCTCTTTAGTACTAGCCTTAAAGTCTTGTCTGATGGGAGAAAATGTGCTTTAGTAGCTGTTAGGATTTAATCAATTCTTTTCATTCTTGGAAATACTTCCTTGCAAATATTTTAGATATTATTTTCAAAATGAAAGAAAACAGTTAAATCTGCTACCCATAGATTCTGAGGAACCAATCTAATTTTCAAGATGATTTCTCCATAGCAAGTTGGCAACAATGGCTCCAGTTTGGAATGAAAGTAGGAGAAATGCTGTGCATGGCAGACATGGTTCCCAGACAGTTCCCTTCAAGAAGACAGCCAACAAAGCACATGCAAGCAGGCATTCAAGATAAAGGCGGTTTTATAGGCAGTCATTCAGCTGCACAGCATGATTAACAGGCAAGACCAGAGCTTTGCACAAGGCCAGCTTTTAGCTCCTGAAAGAGCTGGGAGGGAGAGCTGATAGGAAGGCTTTCAGTAGGCTACCCTGGTTGACAACAAGCACTGATTTTCCCTTAACTCCTATTGCCTGCTCTATGTCAAGTTCACAGATTTATTAAGCATGAAGTTCCACCACTGCCATCTAGGCCATGCAAAGCAGAAGCTGCCGAATCCCAAGCAGATTGTAGATGCAACAACTCACTTGACCTATGGGTCCAAACAACTTCATTCAGTAAGCCAAGTGCTAATACTGGGACAAATAATACCTCTTGTTTTTATCAAGCCTCTCGTCTCTGAGTCAGAAGGAAAACATGCTGTTGGCTACAGTGTTTGTCAGTGTGCTAGCTCATAAGGAAGAGGAAACTTGGGGAAAGTATCCCAAGTCCTATTTCAGGCTTCTTGCATACAGCTCAGCCATCCTTGGTCAGCTCTGCTTTTCTGAATAGACATTCTGAACTGCTAGAAAGGTCTGTCACTTGTCAAACATTTTTGTTTGTTTTACATTTGTCTGTCTATCTGTCTGTGCGCGTGCGCACACACACACACAGACACACACACACACATTTGTGTAGAGATTGTAGGATAACTTGGAGGAGTCAGTCTCTCCTTCTTTTGTGTGGGTTTCAGGCTCAAACTGAGGTCCTTGGCCTCGGAAGGCAGCGCCTATTATAGCTTTGCCATCACTCCTCTTCCCCTCAATGCTACACTTTTTGAAATTGCAACATGGCATTGCTATCTGCAAAATTCATGTTCTAGGACCTACAGATTTAATTATTTTTTTAAATTGCAAAATTTTCATCATTATTATATTTATGATTCATAGTTACCCTAGGGCACTGGGATGCAGGTAGAACATACTTGACCTTCTAAACTTCACTTTTCTCATTGCATGTTTTTTATGTTTTGATTTGTTTTAAATTTAACTTTGGAGGATTTTTTACATGAGTATTGTATTCACATCATTTGCATTTATTTATTCCTCTCCCCCATCAATTTCTCCCAGGTTCCTTCTACTCTCTTTAATTCATGACTCCTCATTTAAAATTAATTTTTTTTGTTTTTTTGAGACTCATTTAAAATTATTATTGTTATAAACACAAACACAGAGTACACATACAAACATACACACACAGAGGGGGGAAGTAGAGGGAGAGAGAAAGAGATCCTAATGAGACTATGTAGTTCATATGTATTTGGGTTTAGAGATGACCACTTGTGATTGGATAACCTATTAGGTGCCTTGTCCTGGAGATGACTAAGTTTCCCTCTCTTAAAAGCCAATTAATGCCTACAGCTCTTCCCCTAGAAATGAAGCCTTGTGAGATTACCTACCTCCAACTGGTATTGTCATTGTGAAATTCTAGGTAACACTGGTTGAGATTTCATGGGTACAGCTTCCCTGTCATATATAGAAGATACTATCTTACAGCAAGCATCCTGATCAAGTATTAGGGAACTGTAATCTTAAGTTGTGTCCTAGCAGACAGTGGTGGCTCATGCCTTTAGCCCCAGCAGCACTTGGGAAGCAGAGACAGGCAGATTTCTGCGTTTGAGGCCAGCCTGGTCTGCAGAGTGAGTTCCAGGACAGCCAGGGCTACACAGAGAAACCCTGTCTCAGAAAAAAAAAAAGATATATATTAGAAAGCAGTTCGAATTTCCAGTGTTTTAGGAGAGTGGCAGTAGTGGGTTCTCCACTAGGGTTCATGGCCTTACCAGTCATGGAGAGTTGGCTAGGTTTTCAGTATCAGGCATGAATTCCTTCTTACTGATAAGTCCTTAAATTCGATTAGATAACTATTGGTTATCCTTAAGATTCAACTGCCACTCTTGAACTCTTGGGGCTATCTCGTTTGAGTGGTGATTTATGCAGTTGACAGGCTTTATAAATAAGAGGGAACATGTGGTATTGGTCTTTCTGGTTTGGAGTCACTCAATATAATATTTTATAGTTTTATCTATTTACCTGAAATTTCTATCATTTCATTTTTTACAGGTGAATTATGTGTATGTACTACATTTTCATTACAGATTCATCAACTGAGGACATTAGATTGTCTCCATTTCCTAGCTATTGTGAGTAAGCCAGAGATGAAGGTGGCTGACCAAGTATCCATGGAGTAGAATGTTGAGTCCTTTGCACATATACAAAGGAGTGCTTAACTGGGTCATATGGAGAATTATTTTTGTTAGCTCTCTTGGATGTACCAAGTGCATTCCCACCACCAGTAAATTCGAGTTTCCCTTTCCCTGTAACATTATCAGCATTTGTTGTAGGATGTGTTGTTGATTTTTATATGACTGGGATTAGACGAAATACCAAAGTTGCTTGGATTTGCATATTTCCCTAATTGCTAGGGATGGTGAGCATTTCAGAGATAGTTCTTAGACATCTTTATTTTTTTATTTTATGAAAACTCTGTTCAGATCAATACTCTATTTTTTAATTGAGTCACTTGTTTTCTTGACTTTGTTTTTTGAGTTGTTTGTATATTCTTTCCCACTTTGTAGGCTTTCTCTTCACTTGATTAATTTCTTTGCTGTACAGAGCTCTTTACTTGTATGAGGTCTTATTTATCAATTGTTGGCTTTAATTATTCTTGCTCAGAAAGCCATTTCTTACACTACTGTCTTGTAGAGTCTTGCTTGTGTTTTTTTCTAACAGTTTCAGATTTCAAACTGAGATCTTTAATATGGGGGTTGAATTTTGTCCTTTTACATGTGATGAAGTGGTTGTCTTTACTGTGTATTTTTGGCCTTTTTATCAAATATAAGAAGGTTGCTTAGCTCTTCTATTTTGTTCCATTTGTGTGTCTGTTTTGTGCCAGTACCATGCTGGTTTTATTAATAAAGCTTGAAACCTTGTATACTAATTCCCTCAGCATTGCTCCTCTGCTCAGGTTTGCTTTGGCCATCTGTGTTCTGGTTCCATATGAATTTTCAGACTTTTTGTATCTGTTAAGAATATTGTGGAGCCGGGCGGTGGTGGCGCATGCCTGTAATCCCAGCACTCTGGGAGGCAGAAGCAGGCAGATTTCTGAGTTCAAGGCCAGCCTGATCTACAGGTGAGTTCCAGGACAGCCAGGACTACACAGAGAAACCCTGTCTCAAAAAACCAAATCCAAAAAACCAAAAAAAAAAAAAAAAAAAAAGAATATTGTGGAGACTTGATTGTGATTGCATTGAATTCATATTTTGCTTTTGGTAGAATGGTCATCTTTATAATATTAATTCTAGAACATGGGGGAATCTTTTGCTCTAGAGTCTTCCTCAATCTCATACTTTTGTGATTAAAATATTCATTACAAAGGACTTTTACCAACTTAGGTTTATTCCCAGATTTTTTGAGGCAATTGTGAATAGGAGTTTCCCCCAACCTCATTCTTAATGTATTTGTCATTAATATTTAGAAAGGCTATGAGTGGTTTTTGCATCCTCAGTTTACTTAAAGTGTTGAACATTTCTACAAGATTTTTGGTAGAATTTTTGGGTTCTCTTATCATACCATCTGCAAATAATGATAATTTAATATATTTTCTTAACTTTATTCCTACAGTTGCCCCTTTTTAAAATCTTATTTAAATTTTAAAATATTGCTTCTTTTAGTTTATGCATATGGGTGTTTCCATGCATATATGCATGTGCATTGCATGCATGCTTGATGGCTAAAAAAATTCAGAAGTGTGTGTTGGAGACCCTGGAACTGAAGTTAAAGATGGCTATGAGCCATGATGTGGGTTCTGTTATCTGAACTAGGGTCATTTTTAAGAGCAACAAAGTCTCTTAACTATTGAACCATCTCCATAACATCCTAATTTTCTTCTCTAATCTTATTGTTTGAACTTTGAGTTCTATATTGCAAAATTGTGTGTGTAGAGGGGTGAGAGGTAGACAGCTCTGTCTTGTTGATTTTAATGGGTTTCTTTGAATTTTCTCATTTTAAGATAATGTTGGCTGTAGGTTTGTCATCTACAGCTATTATTTTGTTGAGGTATATTTCCTCCAGTCCTACTCTTTCTAGGACTTTTTTTTTTAATTGGATGTTTTCTTTATGTACATTTCAAATGTTATCATGCCAAATGTTTCTCTCTGGGAAACCCCATATCCCATCCTTCTACCCCCTGCTTCTACGAGGGTATTCCTCTACCAGCCCACCCACTCCACCTCTGCACCCTGAATTCCCCTACACTGGGGCATCTATCAAGCCTTCATAGGACTAAGGACCTCTCCTCCCATTGATGCCTGACCAAGCCATCCTCTGCTACATATGCAGCTGGAGCCATGTGTGCTCCTTGGTTGGTGGTGTAGTCCCTGGGAGCTCTGGTGGGGGGGGAGTGGCCTGGTTGGTTGATATTGTTCTTCCTATGGGGTTGCAAACCCCTTCAGCTCCTTCAGTCCTTTCTCTAACTCCTCCATTGGGAACCCTGTGCTCAGTACAATGGTTGGCTGCGAGCATCCACCTCTGTATTTGTAAGGCTCTGGCAGGGCCTCTCAGGAGACAGCCATATCAGGCTCCTTTCAGCAAGCATTTCTTAGCATCCACAATAGTGCTGGAGTTTGATGACTGTATATGGGATGAATCCCCAGGTAGGACACTCTCTGGATGGCCTTTCCTTCAGTCTCTGCCTACATCTTATCTCCATATTTGCTCCTGTGAGTATTTTGTTCCCCTTCTCAGAATAATTGAAGCACCCACACTTTGGACTTCCTTCTTGAGTCTCAATGTGGTCTGTGAATTGTATCTTGGGTATTACAAGCTTCTGGGCTAATGTCTCCTTATCAGTGAGTGTTTACCATGTGTGTTCTTTTGTGATTGGATCACCTCACTCAGAATGATATTTTCTAGTTCCACCCATTTGCCTGCAAAATTCATGATGTCCTTGTTTTTAATAGCTGAATAGTACTCTGTTGTATAAATATACCACATTTTCTGTATCCATTCCTCTGTTGAAGGACATCTGGATTCTTTCTAGCTTCTGGCTATTATAAATAAGGCTGTTATGAACATAGTGGAGCATGTGTCCTTATTACATGTAGGAGCATCTTGTGCGTATATACCCAGGAGTGGTATAGCTGGGTCCTCAGGTAGTACTATGTCCAATTTTCTGAGGAACCACCAAACTGATTTCCAGAGTGACTGTACCAGCTTGCAATCCCATCAGAAATGGAGACGTGTTCCTCTTCTTCCACACCCTCACCAGCATCTGCTGTCACCTGAGGTTTAGCTCTTAGCTATTCTGACTGGTGTGAGGTGGAATCTGGGGGTTGTTTTGATTTGCATTTCCCTGGTGACTAAGGATGTTGAACATTTCTTTAGGTGCTTCTCAGCCATTCAGTATTTCTCAGTTGACAACTCTTTGTTTAGTTCTGTACCCCATTTTTAATAGGGTTATTTGGTTTTCTGGAGTCTAACTTGAGTTCTTTGTCTGTATTGGATATAAGCCCTCTATCAGATGTAGGACTGGTAAAGATCTTTTCCCAATCTGTTGGTTGCCATTTTGTCTTATTGATAGTGTCCTTTGCCTTACAGAAGCTTTGCAATTTTATGAGGTCCCATTTCTCAATTCTTGATCTTAGAGCATGAGCTATCGGTGTTCTGTTCAGGAAATTTTTCCCTGTGCCCATGTGCTTGAGGCACTTCCTCACTTTCTTTTCTTTTAGTTTCAGTGTATCTGATTTTATGTGGAGGTCCTTGATCCACTTGGACTTTAGGGTTGCACAAGGAGATAAGAATGGATCAATTTGCATTCTTCTACATGCTAACCACCAGCTGAACCAGCACCATTTGTTGAAAATTCTGTCTTTTTTCCACTGGATGGTTTTAGCTCCTTTGCCAATGATTAAGTGACTGGAGGTATGTGGATCCATTTTTGGGTCTTACATTTTATTTCATTGATCTGCCTGCCTGTCACTGTAACAATGACATGCAGTTTTTATGAAGATTGCTCTGTAGTACAGCTTGAGATCTGGCATAGTGATTTTCCAGAAGTTCTTTTATTGCTGAGAATAGTGTTTGCTATCCTGGGTTTTTGTTATTCCAGATGAATTTGGAAATTGCTCTTTCTAACTCTATGAAGAATTGAGTTAGAATTTTGATGGAGATTGTATTAAATCTATACATTGCTTTAGGCAAGATGGCCATTTTTACTATATTAACCTTGTCAACCCATAAGCATGGGAGATCTTTCCATCTTCTGAGTTCTTCGATTTCTTTCTTCAGAAACTTGAAGTTCTTGTCATACAGGTCTTTCACTTGCTTGGTTAGAGTCACACCAAGGTATTTTATATTATTTGTGACTATTGCGAAAGGTGTTGTTTCCCTAATTTCTTTTGGATATTTTCTTTATTAATAATCAATATGGGATATCCCAGCTCAACAGGAATGCTGACAGCACTTGGGCAGGTTGTCATGGATTGTATTGAAAAATCAGGCCAAGTGTCCCAAAGAGCAAGCCAATAAGAATAACTCCTTTGCCTCACTTCCTAACTTTAGTCTCCTGCCCCGACTTCCTTCAGTGATGGACTGTGATGTGGAACTGTAAGTTGAAATAAGTCTTTTTCCAACCCAACTTGCTCGATTATGGTATTTCTCATTTTAGTATTTGTAACCTTAAGACAGTGCTCTTTCTGACAGTTTAATATAGGTGCTTAAAGTTATAAGTTCCTTTTTTTTCATTTTTCTTCATTAACATTTTAATGGTGTAAATGAATAATTTTTTAAAAACTTAAAGTTTCCATTTTTTTTAGAATAAAGATTTAGTGCACAAATATAGCCAGAAGCCCACAGAAAAATAGTTTTGCCCTGTGATTTCCCTAAGAAAGCATTGCGGCTATCTAGAAGAGGCCAAAATAAAAAGAAGAAAAAAGCCTTTCTATTCTTTCACAGAAGGATATGTTAAACTATGTACAACAATCTGGTGTGCAACAGTGCACTAAATATGTACATATACATTCCTATCTGACTTAGGTCATTCTAGGGTATTCATAGTGGACCGAGCTGGGTCTAGAAGTGAGAAGAAGCTAGAGCAGTGAATAGGAAAATGGAGGTTACAGTGGTTTGGTACCAATAGAATAATAAATGTCTGACTATGAATTATTTTAACTTTGGGGCAGACTCAAAAAGTTGTTTTGGAATAAATGATACCAGTAAAGGATGTGTACTATGATAGTTTTTAAATGGCAGGTTTTCTTTCTTTTTTCTTTCTTTCTTTCTTTTTTCTTTTTTTCTTTTTTTCTTTTTTCTTTCT
This sequence comes from Apodemus sylvaticus, assembly GCF_947179515.1. Classification (NCBI taxonomy): domain Eukaryota; kingdom Metazoa; phylum Chordata; class Mammalia; order Rodentia; family Muridae; genus Apodemus; species Apodemus sylvaticus. The sequence continues at coordinate 147,513,799 of NC_067495.1, read as the reverse complement.
TTCTTTCTTTCTTTCTTTCTTTCTTTCTCTCTGTCTCTGTCTCTCTGTCTGTCTCTCTGTCTCTGTCTCTGTCTCTCTCTCTGATAAACAGCACTGAATTATATGGTGCTAGTAACACAGCCCCCAGTGTTCTGGAAGTCCTCTACACAACAGCTGCAGCAATCAATTATCTTTGTAAGCATTAGATGTGTGGCTGCAATTTGGAAACATCAAATGCCTACAACCTACATCTCTCTATGTGGCTACATCAGTTATGTGTGGTCCCAGGGAAATATAAATGAGGATATAAGCTGATGATGACCTCACAGAAGACACAGAGATATCCAAAACTTCATGGTCATCAAACTTAAACCAGTGCTGCCTCGCTGCGTTTTTACAGTAGGCTGTGTAGTGGCCTCTGTCTAGTCCGCTGTAGTGGTTTGAAACAGAAAACAAGTTATATTTTTTTATGCCTGACTTTATTGTGGCCCAGCGGTTTTATCAAGTTGTGGTTTTCATTTTCAGTTATTTATAGGAATGTTTTTATTTCCTTCTGATATTTTTCTTTGATCCAGTCATCATTCAGTAATGAGTTGTTTATTCTCCATGAGTTTGTCTATTTACTGGAGACTTGTTTGCTGTCATTTTAAGTTTTATTGCATTATGGTCAGATGAGATACACTGAGTTATTTCAATTTCTCTGATTTCTTAATGATTCATTTTGTGCGCCAGGGGGTGTGGTCTAGGGAACCATCTGAGTGCTGCTGAGTGGATTGTGTATTCTTTGGTGATTGAGTGCAATATCCTATAGATACCTAGCTTATTTGATTTATAATGCCATTTAATTCTAGCGTTTTGATATTTATTTATTTATTGTCCAGATGAACCATCTATTGGAGAAAGCAGAGTATTGAAGTTACCTACTATTAACATGTCTTTAATTTCAGTAGTATGCTTTATATGAAGTTGGTGCACCCGAGTTTGGTGTATATATGCTTAGGAAGAGCAATATCTTAATGGTTCTCTCAATTAGAATGAAGTGCCTTTCTTTATCCATTCAAATTAGTTTTAGTTTAAAAGTCTATTTTGTCAAATATTAGAATAGCAATACCTGCTTGCTTCTTGGTCCTATTTCCTTAGAATATATTTTCCCCATCTTTTAAATTTAAGATAGCTCCTATCTTTGAAGATGATAAATTACTTGTAGGAAACAGGATGCTGGGTTTTGTTTCTTAGTCCATTAAATGGATATATATAGTTTGACTGGAGAATTGATGCCATAATATTTAAAGTCATTGAAGTGAGTGTGCATTATGCTGATTTTTTGATATTTCTGTTTTTAGTTATACTTTGTATTTCAAAGTATAACTAAAGTTTCATTTCTTTGAATTCTACAGTCTCTTGGCTATGCTTATTCCTCTCCTCAGTACAAAGCATTGCTTTTAGTATTCTTTGAAAGGCTGGATCGATGGATGACTTCTTTTAGCCTGTTTCTATAATGGCAATTTTTTTCTTTTCCCCTCAACTACAGCAGATATTTTTCCTGGGTATAGTAGTGTATTTGACATCTGAGATGTTTTAGAAAGTGGAGTACATTACTCTATGTTCTTCTAGCTTTTCAAGTTTCCATTGAGAATTCAGCAGTTACTCTAATGGGTTTTCCTTTATATGCGACTTGTCTCTTTCTCTCTCTCCTTTCCTCCCTTCCTCCCTCACTCTTTCATTCTTTACCTTTCAATATTCTGTCTTTGTTATGTATGTTTAATATTTTGACTATATATGTCATAAGGAGTTTCTTTTCTGATCTTGTCTGTTTTGTGTTCTGTGTGCTTCTTCTATGTGTATGTGTTTCCATAATTTGGAAGAAGAATTGTTCTATAATTGTGATGATCTATTCCCTTGACCTGGGAGATTCTCCTTTTTTAAAAACAATCTTTTTAAGTCTTTTTGATTTTTTAAAATCTTTTATTGTGTTCCGTAATTCTTGAATGTTCCTTTCATGTTTTTCATCTTTGCTTGTGTGGTCATCTACTTCACTTTTAACTCCTAATATTTTATCTTCTACTTGGTCCATTCTGTTGGTAATGCCTTCCCCTGAGTTCTGTAGTAGGGTTAAGTTGTTGTTGTTGTTGTTGTTATATTATTATTTTATTTTAGTTTGAGTCCTCTTCAATATTTCTTTCTATTTGCTGAACTCAACTTCCAGATCCCAAAATGTCATAGTCATTTCATTCAGCCATTTGTGTTCCCTTGGACTCAGGCATTTATTCCTATCTTTAATTTCATTGAACTATTGTGTTCTGCCTTCTTTCAACTCAGAGATCATGAGTCTAGGCCAGTGCATGTATATCATGAGATAGGCCAGGGGATGTGGAGAAGGCAGGTAGGTGAGGTTCTGCATGTCTAGGAGCATGGGGATCACTCTGGCCAATAAGGTTCTGGGGAATCCACCAGGCCCAGCCAACATGGAACCTCTGTTTCCTGAGCCAGGCCTGGGAATGTTGCATGTTGTATTTATTTCCTTGGATGTATTCCTTCTAAATTCAAACCACTACCACCATTTCTATGGCTTTAATAATCTTTCTTGGTCTAATTCAAAGATAAATATTTAGCCCCATTTTAGGGTCAAAACAAATTTCTAGAGTTCAAATGTTCAAGCAGATAGAGCTTGAAAAGCATGTTATTATGTTTTATACACATGAGTCACAGGATTTCTTTAATGGAATGTCATCCATTATCACTCTTCAACTATGAGCATATTTGATTATGAACTTAAAAGCACTCCAAATAAATTTCTATGCCAAGACTATGCAGTTCATTCATCCACTCAGTTCATTCAATCATACCGATTCCAGTACTTATCTTTGCTCTTCTTGCTACAGCAAGCTAGTGTGACATAGATGTCCAGAAAATGTGTGTAGGAAAAACACACATCTGGGTGCAATCTGAAGTTCTTGTTTCAGTAAGGAATGTTTCAGAAGCTCCTAATGGATTATGCATGGATTCTGCATGTCTAGGAGCATGGGGATCACTCTGGCCAATAAGGTTCTTTTTTATTTGAGCATTGGGTTAAGCAGGCCTCAGGAGCCCCTAACCCTAAAGAGCTATGGGGATAGTTTCTTGGGGAAGGAGAATCAGTTTTCTTTAAGGGTGTGTTCACTGGTATATAGGCAGCAAAAGTTGGACTCAGGAGTTTATAAAAAAGGAAAGGGAACATGAAATTGGGAGTGTGTGGAGAAGTGGGTATATAGTGTGGTGAATCTGGAAACAGGGGAAGGAGAATGTGGCTAGAATATACTGGGTGCATGCATGCAATGTGCAAAGAACTAATTATATATACACACATTCACATATATAACTGTATTTATGAATACATATATATGAATGAAGCTGTAGATGCTTTTTTGAGAGTATATCTACTGAATAGTTTTAGGACAATGGAAGTCACAGGGGTTATTCCACACATCTAGAAAGGCAAATAAGAACTCTTTTTCATTAAGAAGTTTTACAGCTTTTAGGACATATGGCAATATAATCAGATGAATAAGAAATAAATGATTCGAAGGCTTGATGTTCAGTAGGCAACAGACATTCGGTTTACAGGATCTTACACTAAAACACTATAGAGGTAGAAATGCTTGGGATTCGGGTAAACCCTCTTAAGTATCCCTGATATATATCTGCTTTGGCAATGTGACTGATGTTAAACCTAAGCACCACATTTTAACTACTGAAAAAGTAATAGTTGCAGTTGAATGCCTGATAGGTAACAGGTGGCATCACAGCTTGAAATGGTGGCAGTGGCACTGCCAGGCTCAGCTCACTATTGAATCATAACAAGATGACTGTCAACTCAGAGCCTCTATTTATTCCCAAGCTACCTTTCTTCCCACTATACAGGCAGACTGGTCCAGGTCCCACATATAATATTTGACATTTATTCCTGTTACATTTCCTATGACAATTCTAATCTCATCAAGGTCTTTTCCCATGTCAATTCCATGCTACGGGGAATTACTTGCCTTCTGGCTCTAAGTCAGAAACAAGTCTGCTAAGAGTGCTTTCTAAATTCTTATTTGGATCATTGAGAAAAAGAGAAGCAGTCCCCAAGGGATTCCTAGGACCTGCCTCAAGAATTCTTTCTCTGAGAGAGGATATTAATCCATTATCTATGGCCTCTGGATTGAATCCTTTAATTGGTTACACAATCACATAACTGAGCTGTAAATGAGAATTTCACAACAGATGCTGTCAAATGCTTTGCTGAGGTCCAAAAATTCTTGCCTGCTTTTCTCTGATCTACCTGCCTACCTGTGAGCTTTATCAGAATGAAGGATACTATTGTATCTCAGCAAGAGACTCTGTCCCTTGTGTTTTCAGTTCCACTTTTGACTAATACACTTTTAAGACCCCATTCACCATTCCTTTAAATGTACAATGTAGGGCCCAGAACATTTCCTGTAACCCACATCAAACAAACTATAGCCATATAGGATATCCTCTTCAAGGAATCTTCCTCATAGAAATTTATAAGTGCTTGTCCATTGGTGATCTAGTTGATTCATTTTTGTAGTTCTGCATGATTCTTTAAATCTCTATGCTAAACATTCAGAATCTTGATAGAAAATTCTTTCTGTCAGTGTACTGGCCTGTCACTTATTGTGGCTGTCAATGGCCACGCAGCCTTTTTACAATAGTATTATCCATTCCAGACTATGGTCACTTGCAAGTAGAAAATCATTCTAAAGAACTAATTGTACAATGCTCTCACCACAGAAGGGAGGAACTCAGGATATACTGTGTAAAGGAAGACAATTGAGCCCATTGAATTATCAGTAAATAACACAACATACTAGATTATTTCTCATAGTCTTTGAATTGGTAGAAGAGTTGATGTGAGCCTCCATAGTAATTTGAAGTGTAGGAACATGCAAGAGAATGCTTCTAGCCCCTCTAGCTTTTTGATGTCTTGGGTGACTGAGAGTTATGATTGGAATAAAACTTATTACAATATTCACCCTAGTTTAATAAACAAACACATAGGGCATTTGAAAAGGCGAGATTAAGTGTGAGGTAAAGGCAAGAGAATAATAAGGTGGCTGTGAAATCAATTGATGGCACAAATTTGCCATCTAAGTTCATCAGGACATGTGGAGTCCCTGGGTTGAGCTTGAGATGCCAACATAATGAATATTTGAGCTACTGAGAAAATTGGCCAGAAATCACCAAAATACTTCTTAGTATTTCTTAGTCTGTCTTAGAAGAGGAATCAAAATACCCATGGGAGGAGATACAGAGACAAACTGTGGAGCAGAGACTGAAGGAGAGGCCATCTAGAGATGGCCCTACCTGGGGATCCATCCCATATACAGTCACCAAACTGAGACACTATTGTGGATACCAACAAGTGTTTGCTGACAGGAACCTGATATAGCTGTCTCCTGAGAGGCTTTGCCAGTGCCTGACAAATACAGAGGTGGATGCTTTCAGCCAACCATTGGACTGAGCACAAAGTGCCCCAATGGAGGAGCTAGAGAAAGGACCCAAGGAGCTGAAGTGGTTTGCAGCCCCACAGAAGGAACAACAATATGAACCATTTGGTACCCCCAGGGCTCCCAGGGACAAAACCATCATCCAAAGAGTACACATGGAGGGACCCATGGCTCCAGACACATAGGCAACAGAGGATGGCCTTGTTGGACATCAATGAGAGGAGAGGCCCTTGGTCCTGTGAAGGCTTGATGCTTCATTTTAGGGGAATGCCAGGACAGGGAAGCAGGAGTGGGTGGGTTGGTGATTAGGGGGAGGGAGGTGGGATAGAGGGTTTTTGGAGGGGGAACGAGGAATGGGGATAACACTTGAAATGTAAATAAAGAAAATATCTAATAAAATATTTGCTTACTGAGAAAAAAAGAAAGAAAAAGAAAACACATATAGTGTTGTGCTGGCAGGAGCTATTCAAGAAGATGAATCTATCTTCAGGGATGCAAGAAGGGAATCACTATCAAGTAGAGAACACCAAGAATAAGACTGTTGCTAGGCACCTATTTGGGAGAGTGTCACATGGTACTCTGCAGTTAACAATGGGATTGTGGAGAGAAATGAAATGGTTTCTTCTGGGACTAGGAAGATGGTAGAAGATGCTACCATGCAAGCATGACCTGAGCTTGGATTCTCAGAGCCTATGTAAATACCAGGCGTATTGGCATCTGTCTGTAATCTCCAAGCTGAAGAGGCAGCCACAAGAGTATTATGGGGTCAGATGTGGTGATACATGCCTTTAAGTCTAGCAATTGAGATGCAGAGGCAGGTGCATTTTTTGTGAGTTTGAAACCAGCCTATTCAACTCAGTGAGTTCCAGTACATAGTGAGATCATGTCATTAAAAAAGGGGGACCAGAAAAGGGGAAATCATTTGAAATGTAAATAAAATATATAGAATAAAAAAAGAACATTAATAATAATAATAATAATATAATAATAATAAAGGACACCCTGTAACATACTGGCTAGTCATTCTAGGTGAATGGGTGCATTCCAAGTTAAATGAGAGACTCTGCCTCAAAACTTTAGATGGAAATTGAATAAGATACCCTCCATTAACTGCTGGACCCTATGTACACTGTTTGTATCTAATACATAGATGAACAAAACACATGAATATGTACATATAACACACTCGATATTATACTAGACAAATATATTATATTGCACTGTGTATTATATAATGAATTATTCCTCTTCACACTGTTCTGAGGTTGTGTCATCAGTTACAAAGCCTCTGCAGTATTATTTATAGCTAAGCATACAGCATAGAACCCCATTGTTGTCAATTTTCTGACATGTGTACGATTTAATGAATGTCTGCTTATGTCTTCTATGAAAATAGGTAAAAAAAATCACACTAATACCATTTTAGCTTGAGACTATTTCATGAGACACTTTAATGTTCAAGATTTTAATATGGATCTACATCATATGCTTTTATTTATTAAATTTTATTCATAAATTTGATGAAAATTAATGGTTTGCAATGCCAGCCATTTGGTCAAATAATGTCTCAATTCACTGTCAGAATGCTTGCTTTTCCTGTCAGTTTCTGATCTTAGAGTATTCAGTGTTTAAGGATTAGCTTGCTGGGACACAGAAAGGAAAATGAAACTTTGCTACTGTTATGAATCATAATGTATATATCGGATATGCTTAATATTTGATATCACCTGCAAAGGGGTCACAACCCCTGAGGATAACAGCCACTGTTTAGGGTAAATGTTTTGATGCCTGGTAGGCAGCACCTTGTCCTGACTGTTGGGTATTCCTTGCACTTGGGATCTGTTCCTGCAGGAATAACTCTGGACTATGCCATCATGAGAAATACTACAACTATTCTGGCATGGACTCTAGCACCCAGTTGTCTGGATTTTAATCTTACCTAAGCTACTCTTAGATGTGTGTACTTGAAATGAATTACTCAGTCACTATTTATATGCAAATGGATAGTCCTTGGCTTACATCTGAGAGCCACAGGCAACTTGGCTGTCCATTATATTTGAATTGAACTGGGCAAGCTTTATCATAGAAATATCATTTGAATTTAAATGGATAATCTTTTTGTATAGAAACGGGGAGTGCCAGGTATGAAGGCACATGTCTTTAATCTTATAACTTGGAGATGGAGGCAAGAAGACCTCTATGAGTTTGAACTCAGTGAGTTCCAAGCCAGCCTAGAGAGGGGGGCACACACACACATATATACACATAGAGAGGCAAAGAGAGATATAGAAAGAGACACACACACACACAAACACACAAGGACACACATAACACACACACACAGAGGTAGAGGGGGAAAGTGGAGTTTGTTTTTTTTTTAAGAATAAAGAATGATCTTGGGTCTGCTAAGTGGCTACATGTGAATTTTACCACCTTTTCTTCCAATAAGCCAGATTTCTTGATGGTGGTACTTGTCTCATTACTATCTCCTTATTGCTTTTGGATAATCGTGATATCAACTCAAACCCTTTTGTGTCTCTTCAATGTCCTTTTGCAGGCATGATGTATGGAATAGCGTCAAATTCTACAATGTGAGATCAGATCTGATCAGCCTCATGTGCCCATAGTTGTTAAGCTCAGAAGAGTGAGTCCTCACTTTTCTAAAGTCAAGATATTAAGACAGGCCAATCTATGTCTACAGACCAATCTATGTCTACGTGCTGCTGGGCAGCCAGCCAGTGTTTCAATACAAATGAGTGGCATATTAAAAAGGTGAGCACAAGCTCATACTGGAGGAAAGGCAAAGATGCTCTGCAGCATCTCACACTGCATGAAAACCAACACCATTCGGTGGAATGGTGTCACGGGCAGGGTAAACATCTGATGATGGTTGCAGTGGCATATGCTTATACATGATGCAGGCAGGAAAGACCGTTGAGAGTGGAAAGTAGCAGACCCAAGTGGCTGGAGACTGGCAAGATAGTCTACATACATTTGAAAATAGCACATGCAACTTAATGTCAGCGACTGAATCAACCATTGCCCTAGGATTTACTCCCCCAACTGGCCCTGCAATTCTAGCTACTCAGAGCTTCCATTTGCAGACATAAACATCCACTTATGAGTTTAGAAAACACCATCTAAGCCAACATTTAGATTCAAGCAATGCTAATAGGGCTGCATAATCAGTAAACTCATTTTCCTCCTCTGTGCCTTTGCAATATTTTCCAGAAAGAATGCACTAGAGTCTCGCGATAAAAGTAGACATGGAAGTAAGATACATAGAAACACTGGATTCGGAGTAAAATATGCCTCACTCTTCAGATAAGAGAGCAGGGATGCTTTTTCTTTATCTGAAAACAGATCCCTTTGTAGAACTGGAGAAATTGAAGTAATTATCAATAACAGAGAACATTAATCAAGAAAAACCTGTTCTTTCTTGTTCCAAATCTTTGTAGATGGAAAAGCCAATAGAGAGCAAAGAGAATAAACTTTGACTGGAGGAAGCAGTTATTTGTCTCTGAAACCTGTCTGATTTTTCATATCTTCCCCAGATATAGTATACTTTGCCTCATCATTTTTTTTCATAAAAGTAGCACAGCCCTACAGCCCTGGCCCCAGCCATTCTCACCTAGTGATGTGCTGGTAAATGTTTAACAAGGGAATCAGCCATGAGGGGAAAAGATTGAACGTGTTATCGCAGCACTTAATGCTTTCTCTTTTAAATATTCTTACTGTGATCGATTCTAGCTACCAACATGATGTCAAGCAGATTGCAATCCCCCTGAATATATAGTAATGGATTTTCAGGAACCAGTAACAGCCAGTTGGAATGTATCACTGTTTCTCTCCAGTCTGTGTGCTTCTCCTGGCTCCTGCTTTGGGATCATCTAGGTGGTGAATAGACAAATGACCAAAGAACCAGGCACATATGCTGTCCTTGCTTTGTAAATTCTTTATTGAGTCACAGTATTGCCACTAACCTAAGTTGCTTATATGGTGACAGGATGTTTTACAAGTATTATTTTATTTAATCTGCATGCCACAGCTACGAGCTCAGGATGGTTATCACTATTATACAGTGGGAAAAAAACTGATGTTGAAAGAAGTTGTTGATTACTCACAATGATGTAGTAGTTCATTAGTTGGGGAGATAGCTCAACTGCCTTGGCTGAGCTTTGATAGTGAGAAGAAAGCACAGTATAAAAAATCATAGGGGCAATGGTTTGACTTAACTGACAAATCAGGGAGAAAAAAGGTCACTTAATCAAATGGGGTTCAATATTGTCTTAGCCAGTGCTCTTTCATTCCATGGATAGAATTCAAGGAATCCATTCACTTCAATGAGGAAAATCACATGTTTATTTTTACTAACCTAACTGAAGTATAACATTTCTTCAATTATGAATGTTGGCAATAAAGTACAAAAATATTTATGGAACCTGTGACTTTGTCACCAAGAGGAATCGCAGATATTTTTATTTTGCATTACACTCATAGCAGGAGTCTCTAAATATCATTACCTTGAAATTACAGTAATTATTTGGCCTACTGCTAGATCATATTAAATATGCTAAGAAGCACACAAGTTAATATACTGCAGATTTGTTTTGTTAATATGCTGATAGGTCTTTTGATCTAATTGCTATTCCTTGTTATCTCATTGTTTCATTTTATGCATTTTAAAATGTGTTTTCTTGAGAAGAGATCTCTGATTTTCACAAAAAACCCAGTGGCATCAATAGAATTACAGGGTAAAATCCTGTCATCTAAGAGTAATTTTTGTAGCACCCACTTAATGATCTTCTTCCTCTTTGGAAGGGCTGAGGACCAGCCATTGCCAATGCCACAAGGATCTAAGAATTGACAGCCCTGTCCCCTGCTTTCTCTCCAGGTATAATGAACCTTTTGATATACAATTATAGAGTATCTCCTGAGAGCTCTATCTTTGTTTTTTTTACAAGGCTAGCATACTTGTTTATTTTGGGTGGTAGGGCCCTTTTGGACAGAGTATGTGCCCATGGCTTATAATCATTGATGAATACCCTGTTTTCCCCCAGTGAGACAGTCTGGGATCCATGAGTCAGTCCTTCCTGGGAAATGGCTGAGAGGGAGCTTTCAGTGATGGAAGTGAAATAGAAGGAGAAAGAGAAGGAGGGGTAAAGGAGATGCTGAATCAGACCTCAACCACTCTTGTAGGGCATCCTAGGAGTCCTCGTCAATGGAAAAGGGGGCACTGTTCTGGTTTGGTGGGGCTGAATCATGCCATAATGGCTGTTCTCTTCTGTCTGTGTCTACCTTGGTGAAGCTCCAGGCCTTCATTTGAAGCCAAGATGAAAGGGCCCAAACCTGGTCAATGGTCGCCATAGAGAAACTCTAGAACAAATATACTACTATCTTGATGGAAAAATACTGAGAGAGTAGATCTTCCAGGGACCATCGGACCCATCTTTTCCTGGCATGAATATCAAGAAATCATGAGCTCATGGATGCCTGATTTTTCAGAGCATAGGGAAATGAAACTACAGATTGAACTAGTCATTCTTGCCTCAGACTGGAGGATTCTTAATATGATGTAACCTGGGGCAGTGTGCATTGCTTTCCTACCTTTGGATTTTATCTTGCTGGGGAAGAATTCTTTTTCTTCCTTACCATTTCTGCTATTCTGCTATTATATTCTGCTTTTATATTATATTCTGCTATTATACCTTATAGTAGGGAGCAAAACCTTTGCCCTTTCTGTGCCTAAGTGTTCTCCTCTGTAAAATGGTGACAATAAAAATAAAGTCTACCCATCAAGCATTGTGGTGGTGGTGGTATAGCATAAGGTGCAGGACATTGACAATTAAGAGGGTAACCTTACAAGGGACAGCTGTTGACCCTGCTCTTCTCAGAGGATTCCAAAGGCCCCTAGCATATATACTTGGCAAGAAAGGGTAGGCTTGATAAATATCCAAAGTTTTCTTTCTTCCAGTATTTCTCCTCATCCTATTGCTTTATATCTGAGAACTGTCACAGATCATAGTAGCAATGTGTCCTCAGGATCACAGAGGGTGAGAGCAATTATGCAGGGATGCATTTGTCCATGTGGGTTTCACGCTCATACTAATCTTCCTTAGCAGTTTCTTTTTCAGGGCAGGGAAGTTTCCAATAAATTCTTAGTATAAGCTCTGGTTTGCAGATATGGAAAATTTGATGTCTTTCCAGAGTCTTTTTGCAACTCAAAGGTAAGTACGAGGCCCTGAAACTGGGCTCAGGGTTTAACCCGTTGGTGTACCTCAGATGCTATGTAGGTTTAGTCTTATTTTAGATTTTTGAGTGTAATTCCCCAGGAGGGGAAGACACTGACACATCTGGCAGAGCAGGCCTAAGAAAAGATGTCTTTTGATTCCAAGTATTATATTCTTCAGGGTCCCACATGCTGTCATTCCCTAGGTACCTTCCCAGTGAAGCCCCAAGAGCCTCAGAGTCATTGCCAACATAGGGAATTACTTCTGTGGGTTGAAGAATTCTCTGATACGGTATGGTGCCATTTTGTTTCTCTACAACTCAGCACTTAAAGGGGTGATAAGAAAGTCAAGAAGGGCCCCAAAATAAAGAAAATTCTCTAAGGATAAAAATAGGCATCCTCAAAACTGCCCTCTCCTGACTTATTCTGGGTCAAAGTGAAGTATATCTTGTTCCATTGCAATGGCTTTCCAGATGTGGGTAAGAGCATGGCCCTGTTGTTGAACTCTGGAGTCTAGACACTGGCACACTGAAATGCTTGCCTGTTCACTTCCCACGGTCTTCCAGTATTCCAGTCGACAGCAAGGTTTCTAGACACTTGGCTGTCTCTCCTTCTTTCAAGCACTCATGGCTCTCATGCCTCCCTTAAGAGCACCAATCTGACTGCACTTGAAGTTCTTCTATTCCCAATGCATTTCATTTCCCACACCCAGTTGAGCCTTTACAAATCTCCTTTCTTTAAATTATATGTAAGAATATAGACCCAGGAACCACATCCTAAGTTATTTCTGGAGCTATCCCAATGTCTACTTTGCTGTAAAATATATGTGAAAATCCAAGAATCTTGACCAATTCCCTAGAAAGACATGGGTTATTAAAAAATAAATAAATAAAAATAAAAACCACACATCAGTTTTGGAATGTAATGCACACATCATTTGAAAAGCAATTTGGGAATTTCTCAACAAGTTAAGCATATACCTTATGATCCAAATATTTTATTACGGAGTTTTTATCTAAAAGAGTTTAAAGAGAATACTTGTAACACCTATGTTGATGGAAATTACATTTTATAATTGTGAGGAAACTGGAGACAATTCAAATACCTATCAAAGGATGACTGATTAAAGAAACTGTGGTAGAATCTATTTATACAAAAGAATACTACTCAGCAATAGAAAGTATTTGGTAGCTGACATGCATTGAACAGCATGCACAGGTCTCTGTGCTTACAGCAAAGGGAGGAAGCCTGACAGAGCGTCCCTATTTAACAGCTGCATGTATAGAATCCTAGAAAATACAAACTATAGATCAGAGCCTGCCTGCAAATGATGGACAGAGTCCAGAATAAGAAACTACGAGGAACCACAAGAAAACTTTAGTAGCTTTCTGGCTAAGGGATATATTCCTTATCTTGGCAATAGTGATTATGTATAAGTATCAAAACCAATCAAATTTTACTTAAATATTTGGATTTTACTATACTTTAATTATAACTCCCTGAAGGTATAAAATAAACAGCTCTATTAAAATATACCTTAGATAAGAGGAAAAAATCTCTGCTAGGTGCACATTTGATAGATGATTAATATTTAGAATGTATAAAGAACTTCAAAAACCCACAGAAATCAAACAATGGTCAATAAGTAGCCTAAGGAAATAAATAGACAGTTCCCAAAAGATAAAGAAGACACAGCCTTAACCCCACTGGGGAAATGAAAGAATAAGAACTACATTGAAGTTCAGAATACCGAAGACACAATACACATATCAAATGCTGCCCAAGACGAAGGAAGGAGAGGCCCCTGGTCCTGGAAAGGCTCAATGCAGTAGTGTAGGGGAGTACCAGGACAGGGAAGCAGGAGGGGGTTGAGTGTGGGGAACAGGGGGAGGGAAGAGGGCTTATGGGACTTTTGGAAGGGGGAGCCAGGAAAGTGGAAATCATTTGAATGTAAATAAAGAATATATATATATATAATAAAAAAAAGAGAAAAAAGAACTACAATGAGACTGGCTCATTATAATAAAAATGACTAACATCATAAGAGCAAACAAATGCTGGTGTAATAGACTCACTATGGAAATCAGTATGAAAGTTCCTTAAATATTAAAAACAAAACTACAAAAGACAGCTATATCACTTCTGGTAGTACACCTGAAGGACTAAAAGTCAGCACAACACAGACATCTTGACAGCTGTTTACTGCAGCACTATTTACAAAGGGTAAGTGATGAAAAAAGCCCACGTGTTTGTCAACAGATGAATGGATAAAGGAACTGCGGTGCTATTTCAGCCATAAACAGGTCTGGTTCCTTCTAGAGTCTTTAGGGACTCAATGATTCCACGGCTGTCCTAGATTCTGGTGGCTTCCAGCAATACTTGATGTTTCTTGCTAAAAGGATGATAACTTCATTTCTGTTTATGCTTCTATATGTAATGCTCCTCTTCTCTGTCTTAGTGTCTGCACCCTAATTTCCCTCTTCTCATAAATATACTAGTCATATTGGATTAGAGATCATGCTATTGACATCATGATACCAGGACTACATATGTGTAGTCTCCATTTCCCACCAAATTATTAGGCAAAGGTTCTAGTTATTAGGATTGCCATATATCTTTTGGGGGACAGAACTAAATATATAACAACATTCCCCTCAGTTGTGGATAAAAGTGTTAAACTCTCAGATTTTTAAATTATTCTATGATTTATTAAAGTTAATATATCCTAGTGAAACATCAATCAAGCCCATCTTTGGAGTAATCATCATATATTGATTATGCCTCTGAACCATCTCTAGAATCTGCCTATATCCACTGTCCACTGTCATGTCTCTTAGTCCTCTGTGTTCTCCTGGATTTCTGACATAGCCTACTCTCATAAGACCTTACTTGCCTAAATTTTCTTGCTTCTAATTTGTCCTATGGTCTGAAAAACCTTTCCAAAAATGTCTATTTTACTGACTGTCTCCAGGGAAAGTTCCAATGCTCAACCTTCAGAGTATTCTACATGCGCCATAGCCTCACTGCCATGCCCTTCTGCTAGTTTCTCTTTGACACACTTGATGCTGACAAACTGACTACTTAAGAGCCTAAGAAAAGGCCTAGCTGCTCAACAGTAGTGCCTTCTTTTTCTGCATGACCATTACTTCATTGATAGGTTACATCTGAGCCATGAGTATCATCTCCTTCCCTTAAAGTTGATATTGGAACTATAGTGGAGAAGGCAGGCCTCCCCTGCAATTCATTTTCTGCTTAGCACTTTCTGATACAGGAGCAAACATTGAAAAATGGTCCAACACTCAGTTTTCAGTACTATGAAGGTCAGAGGAAGTTTTGCAGAACTTATAAATGAGTGGAACCTAATGAGTGAGTGAAATTCTATAGGAAAGGACAGACTCAGAGATGCAAACATGGATCAAAAAGAACTGTCTAATGGGGATTATTTTTTTTTAGAAATAATTATTTGGAGAGGCTACAAGCAACAACTTTAGAAAACAAGAATGTCATTTAGCAGTGCATGGAGGAGAAAATAATTATTACATTGTATTATGGCTATAATCATTGCTCACATATTTATTTATTAGGATGTCCCATCCATTAGTTTAGAAGTCCCCATGGTAACATATGTGTATCACTGCTCCACATTTGCGTTAAGTACTCAGGGATATCCATTATTGAGGCCACACTGAAAATGCATCAGTATAATTATTATTACTGAGTGTCTACTCAAGAAACAACTAATGTTCCTGGTTCTCTTCCCCCCCCCCCTTTCTTTCTTTTTGTCAGAGCAGGTGGAAATAAGATAGGGTGAGGCTATTATTAGAAAATTCTCTGGATGTTAGAGAGATGTGGTCTTCTGAATTTGGACAATGCCATGTGAGAATTTCATCTGACGTACATAAAGGTAGAGGGGAAAAGATGACTGTAAGGTGGAGCAAGAGATCACACTGAAGGAAAGACCTTGAAAATAAAGAGTTGGCTTGGTTGATAACCTAGAAACCCTGGAAAACTCTTCATGAGGACACTGAATGGAGAAAGAAGGCATCAGAGGTGAGATGAGTTTTACCTGAGTTGATGATTCCATGTCCACTGCTTCTACATACTAGAGGTTTGATAGGATGCAGACACTAATTAGTGACTGAATGGAAAGTAGAGAAATGAGTTCCAAATAACTCTACAGTAGCTGGTGACAAACTAAGTTCCCCATGCATTGAGATGAAAGCAACACACAACCAACCTTCACACCATCACATCCCTCGCTCACCTACATAGCTTATTATGGAGGTGAGCAAGTGAAATGGATATCTCAAATTTGGCCTTAATTTACAAATGATAACTGGAAATTTACATTTGAGACTGTCTTGTTTATTTCAAATATCCAGACACCCATGGGTAAAATATACACAATAGGCAGAAAAGCCCCATTTACAAAAGCAACAAAGTAAATATTAGCTTTAGGAATGAATATGACATTCATGGAACAGTATATATAAGTTCTATGAGCAATCTTTCAATCTTCTGGAAAATGTAGAAATGAATATGAACAAGTGAAAAACAAAATAAAAACTGGCACACAGATCTATCAGTTCTCTCCAACATAACTTGAGTATTATTAAGATATAATAACAATTCCAACAATGTTTTATTAATATATTATTTATAAAAAGTTAATTGGTTTGATTGGGTGATTGTCAAACATTCATTCAACATACTTTGATCATATTCATCCTTACAAATCTCATCTTTGTGCCCTTTTCAATTTTCTTATCCTCTTCCTATTCTGTAACAACCTCCTACTTGAATGTATTTCTTGAACTGTTGAATGACATATTTAATTTCTCATGGAGACATGTAGGAAGACTCAAAAGAACATGCTAAAGGACACTTCTGCTTCCAATAAAGATAGAGTGGCCACACTTTTCACAGGTCCTTTTTCTGACAAATAAAAAGAAAACTTGGACATATTGCACACCACTGTGAATATACTGAACAATCCTGAACAATGCACTTACAAATGCCTAAAATGATTTGTCAACTTCACGACAGGTGGTAGATGGTGCTACACTCCAAGCACATATAGGAAACCCTATATGGATTCAATGGTTTTGTAAAAAGAACACATGAAGAAGACAGATAACTGTATAGAGTAGAGAAGAAATTTAAGAGGAAGGAATGGGGAGTAGATTTGATCAAAACACATTATAGGCATTCATGAAGTTTTCAATCATAAAAAATGAGATAAAAACAAGATTAAAAGGATAACAAAACTAGACACAAAATAACAACAAGCAAAGGCAGATTGAAGACAGTAATATATATGCATATATATGTAGTAAAAAAGTAGAAAGTTATAAGATCAGATCCATATCCTAAATCTTACCTTTAGAAAATCAGAAAAAAGGCAAGTTAAACCTGAAATAAACAATAAAACTTCCAGCAGAAATGAACATGGCAACAATGTAGGGTCCTGGGCTTGAGGAAACAAGGCAGCCCTGATTTCCCCATGTTTCCCTATTGACTCCTACAATAGGAATTCTCCTTCATTGTTGTGTGAGAATGCAGAATGATACAGCTATCCACTTTTGAAGAAAACTTGGCTGGGTTTTATCAACCCAAGCATCCACTTACCAGATGACCCACAAGGAAAGCTCCTTTCTAGTCACCCAGAGAAAAGTTCATGACCACACAAAAACTTGTACATGAATGTTTATATTAGCTTTATTCATGATTGTTGTGAGCAGCTAAGATGTATCTCAGAGATTTAATGGCTAAATGAGCAGGTAAACTCAAACAACAGAGTATCATTCAGTATTAAGTAGAAATGTGCTACCAAATCATGAAAAAAACCTTCAGAGAAATCTCAGAAGTGTAACACTAAGCAAAAGAAGTCAAACAGCAAAAAGATTCCTTCTGTGTCCAAGTCTATAACATGCTGGAAAAACGAAAAAACTAGAGATGTAAAGGACCAGAGGTGAGGTGAGGGTGGGGAGAGTGGAGCACAAAAGATTTTTGTTTTGTTTTTTAAGACAGGTTTTTTTTTTCCTGTGTAGCCCTGGCTGTCCTGGAACTCATTTTGTAGATCAGGCTAGCCTCAGATTCACAGAAATCCACATGCCTCTGGCTCCTGAGTGTTGGGATTAAAGGTGTGCACCTTTAATAAATATACTAAAAATATATTAAAATAAAAATATTTTGTGGCACCTCCTGGCTACAAAATATTTTTAGAACAATGGAAATGCTGTGTGTGCTTCCAGTATAACAGGTGATTATTATTCATTTGTTAAACTCCAGAATGTACAAGGCTAAGAGCAAACCATAACTTGCACTCTGGATTTTAGGTAAAGTGCAGATAATTATGTGTCTTAAAGTAGATTCACTACTGAACAGATCATCCTGAAAATGGCATCTTTCTGAAAAAGAATATGGATAGTGGGGGAGGGAGGCTATGCAGGTTGGGGATGGAGCAAAAGGTATACGAGAACTCCATTACATTCTCAATTTAATTTTCATTGCTCTAAAATGGTCTTTTAAAAAATGCTTCAAGAAAATCCTTTCCCTATAGTCAAAAGGGCTGTGGAAAAAGTGGCCTATATAAATCTGCCTTCAAACACCTACTTAATTCTAATTTACACTACTAGGAAACTCCTCCCCTTCCAAAGGTTGCAGCGGGTAAGGTGGGAAGATGACATTCCACCTACCTAATCCTCTAGAGTCATGTAAGCAGACTGCAGCAGTCTAATTTTGTTCAGAGGGAAGAGGAGTCAGTGCATGTTCCCATCAGGGAAACCAACTGGCATTGGGGGAGGGGCGGCTATGAAAGACCAGCAGAACCTTCATCTATGTCCCACCTCTACTTCCCTCTCCTTTAATAGAAACAGGCAAGTGAACACTTCATCTCAATCAGAGGCACATAGAAAAGCCATTGCTCCCCTTTCTCCAAAGAAGATGTTAGCAGCACAAAGGGAGATGGCTGGTCACTCAACCATCACAAGAAGGCTATTTTTAGTTCAGTATCCTACATTCACCAAAATGGTGTTAGTTTGACCCTGCAAGAAATAGAAATCTAAATGATTCACATACTACATCGTACTATGGACACTGGTTGTTAAAACAGAAGACTGAATTACACTCAAAATTCTGTAATTTAAAAAATACCCAAGATATATGTAAAAATTACCATCTCAAGAACCAAGAAAAAGGAACAATAACCACTAAGCCTGACATCAAAATGAGTCATGCACTGGAATTATTTCATGAGAATTTGAAAGCTTCCATCATTAAAATACTCAACATGAAATTACCAAATACATTTGAAGTTAAGAAAATAGAAAAATCTCAGCAAAGAATGTGAAGTTATGAAAAAGAACAAAATGAAAGTTACAGACATAAAAATAGAGTAATAAAGGCACAGTAACCCGCTTAATGGGCCAAAGGAGTTGAGATGAAAGAAGACAAAACTTGTAAAGATTCATAGAATCCATTATCTGAGCAGCTTTCTGTGAGTAAGGCACCTAAGAAAGGAAAAACTAGTAAAAGAAGCAGACTAGGAAGTATAGGAAGAGGAGGAAGACAGAAAGGCTCAGGGACTTATAAGAACAGTAACCAAAAATCCAATATTTGTGTCATCCATATTCCAGAAAGGGGAAAGCAAGATTGTAAGTCTAAGGAATAATAGTAAAAATTAAAAAAAATTCAAATTAATAAACAGATTCAATTATAAAAGAGAATCTCAAACAGAATAAATACAAACTAAGAGAACTTAAAACTGATATTCCCAGCAACTAAAAGGCACACAACAACTCTTGAGAACATCTGGACAAAGTGGCACATTAGTTATGACAAGGTACTTTTCTTCACGAACCACAAAGGCCAGGAGGAAATACCACAACATTTTTCAAGTGCTGAAAGAAAAGAACTGTCAACCTCAAATTATATATCTGGCAAAATATCCTTAAATAATGAAGGGGAAATCAAGATATTCTCAGATGAAGGAAAACTCAGAACTATTGTTGCTCATGATCCCACCACTGAGTAATGCCTGAAGGAAGTTCTTAAAACAGAGAGGAAATGATAACAGAAGAATGTCAGAGACTTCACAAAGGAGAGAAGAAATCCAGGACAGGTAAAAATAGTGATCATGTAATGAACCATTCTTTCTCCTGAGTTTTATAAATCATTTTCAACTAGTGAAGTAAAACCTCTGACACCATTTCTTCTGATATTTAGTGTGCCTACGGGAAATAGTTGAGACCCATCAGAAGGAAGGTAATATGATACAAATGCAAGGAAAATTTCTTCATTTTAGTAAAAAACTGATGAAATTCCAATGGTAGTCTATGTTAAAATCTTTATGTATAATTACACAATAATTACTGGGAAAACTATACAGTCTAATGTAATAAAAATGGAATATAAATCCAAATGGAATCCTAAAATCCATTTCATCGAATCATGGGAAGGTAAGGAGGTAATGAGACTGAGTGCGCAACTGTAAATGGAACCACTATCCATCCAATCTAATCTAACCTATTACATCCCTCAACACAAGCCTCAGGGCATTTGAAATGTAAATAAAGCAAACATCTAATAGAAAAGAAGGAAGAGGGAGCAGAAAGATTTAAGACGCAGAACTAATAGATATTTACAGTGAAATATTATTTTCTGGACATGACAGTAAAGTCATATACATGAACTTATAGCAGCTGTGACTGCTTGTATAAGACCCATCCAAGAACAAGCTAGTCAAATTCCTAATATTCACAGGAAGGGTAATGTCAGACCACCTCCAGCTGAGACACTATTGGCAGCTGATGACTGTTGTGGAAAGTATAGTCAGTTTTATTCTGGGATGTAGCCTCTGATGTTTCAGAAGATAGTCCTGCAACCATGCACACATAGGAAGCACTAAATGATCTAAGGGACTTTTTAAAAAGACCATGTGAAGTTGCAAAGGGAAAGCGGTGGAAGGACAATCAGAAATGCAAAGAATATCACTTACAAACCTTACACAAACCAAAGGATAAGGGAATATTATTCAAAAGTCTACATATGTAAATTTGAAAACAAGATCAAATGGACCATTTCCTTTCATGCAATGAATTACCAAAATAAATCATTTTAGTATTTCTAAAATTTTTAAAGAAGTGTAATTCTGAGAAACTCCTCCCAAATATCTTCAGACCTAAAAAGTTTAATTGGAGAATTCTACGATTAAAAAAAAAACCGTAATAGTTCAATATATTTTCTTCTGGAAAACAGAATAGGAGGAAGCATTTCACAATCTGTTTTTATGACATTAAGTTTTAATATGATATGAGAATTCAAGACAGAACAAAAGACAGACTGTAGGTGGGAACATTTCATTAATATAGTAAGTCCTTGAAGAATTAACTAGGGCCAGGGAGACAGATCCAAGGGGGAAAAAATTTCACAAAAGCCTGATGTCTCAAGTTCACCCCTCAAAATCCAGCTAAAAAGCCAGATGTAGCTGTGTACATTTGGAATCCTAGCATGCCTATGGTGTGATGGGGGCTGAAGACAGGACAATCTGCCAGGAGCTTAGAGCTAGATTGAAGTACCCTGCATAGCAGAAACATAAGCAGAGACCTTGTCTTTACAAGGAAGAAAATGAGAACTGGCTTTCAAAGACTATCCTCTGACCGCCACACCTGTGCTATGGCATGCTTACAACTGCACTCTCACAAACATACATACGCACTTATACCCAAAGAAATATATAAATAGAAACAAATAACTATTAAGAAGACAATATTAATTTTTAAATTTATTTTTACTTTTGTTAATCAATCCATTCCTTTTATATCTCAACTAATATCCCACTTCCCGGTTACCCCTCCACAAGTCAGCTTCCAACAACTTCCCTCCCTTTGCCTCTATGAGGATGTTCTCCCACCCACCTTCTCCTGCCCCACCCCTCCAGCATCCCCCTATGCTGGGGCATTGAGCCTTCACAGGACCAAGGGCCTCCCCTCCCATTGATGCCTGAGAAGGTCATCCTCTGCTACATAGGCAGCTGGAGCCATGAATCTTGATTAAATACATTTAGAGATAATAATAATAATAATAATAATCTCTCCAGACATAGATAATTTTACCAGATGTTTAAAGGAAAATTAGTACACAATCACTATCATAAAGAAATGACAGGAAGGCTGGAGACTTGGATTAATGCTTAATAGTGTTGGGTTTAATTCCTAGCACCCACATGCTGGCTCGCAGCTGTCTATAACTCCAGTTCTAAGGGATCTGATTGCCTCTTTTGACCTGTGTGGGATCCTGCTTGTACATGGTGCACATATACTCATGTGCACATACCCAAAATAGTATTTTGAGAAACAGCGTGGCGACAACTAGATAGCTACAGGGAAAAGAATGGTTTTTGTCTTCTTTTCAATCTGTACAAAATAGGCAACAAAGTCAATTATACATTTTCCCCAAGACACATAAGTGACCAAAGGGTATATATATATAATCCTGTTCAATAGCATCAGGGAAATGCAAGTCAAAATCACAGCAAGGTATTGCTTCACTTGTTACATGGCTTTTCCCCCCTAAATATTGGAGAGAATGTGAAGAAAAGAATCACTGATCACCATTAGTGAGAATATGAACTGATAATAGTCATTACATGAAAAATATGAACGTTCCTCAAAAATTAAAAAACTCCCATATACTCTACCTAAAAAAATGATATCACTATCTGAAAGAGATATAGGTTTGACTATATTTGACTGCAGCACCACCCACAATACTTTGAACTTGTAAAGATTAGAATGGTTGCCAGGACCATTGCACTGTGAAATCTGAGTATATTTAAAGTCCATCAACTATCAGCTTTGAGCTATATGAATCCTGGATAGCTAATACACAACATAATGCCTGTAGTTGGCATCACTAGATTGTTCTCTTATGAACTGCTAAGATGCCAGGAGTAGTAAGTGACACATGACTTTAAAGAGGCAGGCAGTTGTATGTGACTTTGAGGCCATCTAGGCTTTACATAGTGAGACCTTATCTCAAAAAATATATATTGTGGGGGGGGGGATAGTAGAGGTGACTCAGTGGTTAATATCACTGGCTGCTCTTCCAGAGGAACTGAGTTTGGTTTCTAGCACCTATGTGGGAGCTACTCATGACCTTCTGAAATTCAGTCCCAGGAGATCCAACATCCTCTTCTGGCCCCTAAGGGTATCAAGTGTGCATATGGCACATGTAGGTAAAATACCCCATACACATGAATTTAATTAATAGAACAAATTTTAAGTGTCCTTAACACTCACAAAATAGATTTTAAATGTGGTCAACACACACACACACACACACACACACACACACACACACACACACACACACACAGAGAGAGAGAGAGAGAGAGAGAGAGAGAGTAACCTTAGGTACTAATTGCTATGTTAATTTGACTGTAGTAATCATTATAAAATATATTTATATGTAACCAGCACATTGTACAACATAATTATGGACAGTTGCTTGTTAATTCAATATGTTTTGAATGAAACTAAATCAGAAATGGAAGATAGAACTATGGGTAAGAACTAAAACCATAAAAAACACAAAATTAAATCTTTGTGATATTGAATTCTACAATTGTTTCTTAAGTATAATACCAATAGTCCAAGGGATGACAGGAAAGAAAACTAAATTAGGCTTTATTGAAATTAAATAAAACCTTTATATTGCTGGTTTCACAAGATGGCTCAGTACATAGGGGCACTTGTTAGGAAGCCCCATTACCTGAGTTTTGTCTAGAACCCACATGGTAGAAGAAAATCTAACTCTTGAAAGTTGTCTTCTGCTGTCTACAAGTGCCATGCCATGCATTATCATATACACATGTGCAGGCACACATACATGAGCAAATAAATGCAGAAAAGCAAACAAGCAACCAAAAGGCAAATCTTATTACTGACAGTATAATGAGCAGATGATCCACAGGATGGAAAACTTCTCAGCACTACTATGAGTCTCCAATATTGAGAATATACTAAGAGCTCTTATGTTTATTAAAGACAGAAAGATAACTCAATTTTAAAACAGACAAAGTGTGAACAAACATTTCTCCAAACAAAATATGCAAATGGGTAATAAACAAACAGAAGATGCTCAACATTATCAGTCAAAAAACATGCAAATCAAAACTACAATTAAATAGAACTTTATATTCACTCAAGTACTCTGGGTGTTGACAAGGATGTGAAAAAATAGCAATGCATTGTTGGCAAGACCGTAAAATGTTACAACTACTTTGGATTATAGTTTGACATTTCCTTAAAGTGTTAAATAGTTACCAAGTAATTCATACATCACTCTTCTAGGCATATACCCAAGGGATATGAAAACATATATGCATATGAAAGGTGTATGTGAACGTTCATAACAGTTTTATTCACAGTAGCTAAATTTTCTGCCAATTGATGAGCAGAAAGACAAACTGAATTCTATCTATATTTCGGGAAATAAAGGACCGAAGGAGTTGACTTGACAGGTAATATGTTTCCAGTACAATCACCAGCATCCACATAAAGAAATGGCTATGGTATACTGGGGAGGTGGATGTAGGTAGATCCCTGTCTGAAAAAGCAAAATAGCTCTTAAGGAACAACACCAATATTTACTTCTTTTGGCCTCCACACTCATGTGTACATGTAGCTGTACAATTGTGAAGCACACTTCTGCACCAAAATACAAACAATAAAAAGTAAAAAAAGAAAGAAAGCGTAGTTCTAATAAATTATACAATATGGATGAACCTTGGAAATATTAATCCCCCAAACAAATCAACCATAAAAGTTGTCCTATTCTATTATTTGGAAGAAGATTGGGTGAGTTCTTCAGCCTGGGTGTAGGAAAAGGCTTATGTGACTCAGTGTCCAAGAGTGATAATGGAAAAAACTGATAACTAAATACAGAAAATCCTTTTGCAGCTGAGCTTGGTGCATGCTTTGAATTTTAGCAATGGGTAAGTGAAGGCAAGAGAATCATAAGACCTTGTCTCAAAACAGCAGGCAAGCAAGAAAACAAAACCTTTGGCAAACCATAGAAAAAAAGTATCCAGAAGAACAAAAGAATTTTAAAAATTATTTGTAATAAATATCACAGATAAAAACCCAATTATCGTCATCACAAAAGTCTTAAAATTGAGGATATAAGTCCCCCAAAAATCAATAGAAAAAAGAAGAAAAGACTTTAACAGATAAAGCACATACAGAAGATATCAAAAAGGCTCTTAAGCATATGAAAAGATATTCCAAGTTACTCATAATTAGAAAAATGCTAATTAAACTACACTGAGATATCATTTCTCACCTATCAGATTTAGAAAAATTAAAAAGGATAGCAAATGCTTTGGTGATGAGGCTTTGGGAGAAGAGAAAATTTCATGCATTGCTGAAGGGGAATTGGGGAACAAGTATCAAAACTTTTTTGTTTTTACATTTGACACATGTGTACTGTGTTATTATTGTACTTATATAAGAACTGATCCTGCAGATATAGCTCCAGCAGTATGGAAATGAATATATTCCACCTTGTTTCCTGAAGCAGCATAAGTACAAACCATTGGAAACAACCTAAGATCCTTACAGTCAGGAGGAGGGGTTTCAAATGATCTATGGTATACTCCTAGCATAGTATACTGCAGCTTCTCATAAAAGATTGAAGAAGACTTCTGTGCATTGACCCAGAATGGTTGCTAGGACATGTTTCCAACTGCAAAGCCTGAAAGTGTCTATAAAGTGCCATGCTTTATGACAGAAAAAAAAAACTTGTCTAGAAAAATACACGTTTACTTGTATTTAGAGGGCTGCAGAAACGCTAAGATGTTGGCTACTTAAAGGAGAGGAGGAGAATGAGGTGGAAAACAGAGAGGCAGGCAGGGGGTTCGCACTTGCGATGCTTCTCGTGTCTTGTACTGTGTTATTATTTCACACACACCTCTTAAAGAATTAACAAAGTTAAAGAAAGCAAAAGGAATCCAATCAGAGGCAAACTATATCCTGGGATTTTGTTGTCCTCGTTTCATTTTGGGTTTTGCAAAAGAATGTCTTTGTTTTAATATATTTTAAAGTATTTGGGGGATAAAAGAGCATTATGCCCATCATTAGGTCTCCCAATTCAGAAGGAAGTATGTGTGTGAGCATGTTGGGAGGTGTATGTGTTATGTTTGTAGAGGAGGGTTGATAAGACGTAAAGAAAATATGGGAAAAATCTTACTATTTGATAAACAGAATGGCTTTCTTGGGAGAGAAGAAACAGATCTAACTCAGGTAGATTTGCTTACAGTGATGAATTGTACAGTCATAAGCTTACAAAAAGAACCTTATTATAAAGTGATATTTTACCTTGTTAACAGGCTTCTTCAAAGCTGTGGGTTAGCGATGCTGAAATGACTTTCTGTGTACTCTAGGATTTAGTGAGTAAATATATTATGGATAACAGCAGAGATTTCTCAGTGTTTATGAAAGGAATTATAAAAAATCAAAAGAGGGAAGGTAGAATGAACTTTGGTATGGAATTGGAATTTAGAGGAATGAATGTGAACTTGAAATTCCTAGACAGATAGACTTTACTGAAATAATAAAGACAAAAGTTATGAATGCTTTGATTGCCATAACCTTTTAGCCTAGCTGACTTTGATGCCTGTGGGAATGACCATTCAATATCTGTATCAAGGGTTCTAAGAACTACTGTCCATTTAAAGAACTGAAGGCAATGCTCAGATAATTAGATAACAATTAGACAAAAAAACTTAGGGGCTGGAGAGATGGCTCACTGATTAAGAGCACTGACCACTCTTCCAAAGGTCCTGAGTTCAAATCCCAACAACCACATGGTGGCTCACAACCATCTGTAATGATATATGACATCCTCTTCTGGTGTGTCTGAAGACAGCTACAATGTACTTACATATAATAATAAATAAATCTTAAAAAAAAAACTTAGGAGCCAATTTAAAGAGCCCAAACTGAAGGATTCTGAGAATCAAAATAAATATTGATGATAAAGGATGATAACTCGTTAATTAGGATAAAATATACAAATATAATATCAATAAATACATGAATAAGTATACTTACATATGATATGGAAGGGGAAGGTCTTTCTTTTAGTGGAAAGCAAAACAATAAATATAGAAAGCATTTCTGGACTCAGAAGTTTACTATTTGGCAGGCATCACAGTAAACTTTCCTCAGGCATGGCCATCTAGTGATGTTAAACTAGTGAGGAAAAGGGAGAGAAGTAATAAGATACCAGCATAGTCTTGACTGTCTTTCTCCCACTAAGACACTTTACTGCAGGGTGCAGCAAATAGTGCTTTGAAAGTTTAGGCACCAGGAAGACAAGACCTTGACCAAGTTACCAAAGTGACTATCACCACCAGTGGCAGCCAGCAACCTCAGGTGACCCCTGATGAAGTGTACTGAAGGGACACATCATTACTTTTGTGTGGCTAGCTCCTGACAAAAATCGCACAATCCAAATCTAACCAGGAGGAAACAGCAGACAACAAACTAAAATTAAGGGACATTTTGTGAAATAACCAGTCTGTCCTGTTCAAACACATCAATGCTTCAAAACATAAAAACAAGCTGAGATATTGTCCCAGATTAAAGGAGACTGAAGTCATAGCCAATTGCACTGCATCATAGCATGCTTTAATGGGCTGTAGTAGGAAAACTGGAAAAATCTGTTTTTTTTAAACTTCCACAAAAGTACTTTTGTTTCATGGTTCTGGAAGTGGGAGAGACCCTGGTAGACTAACTTGCAGTAAGATTTTTGACTCTTGGTTCACATATAGTAGTTTGCATATGGAAGAAGATGCCAAAGGGTCTGACTGTGCCTGTTTTATAAGGATACCAAGACAATTCATAATGATTCTACCATTATGACCTAATCATGACTCAAACATCTCACTCCTAATACCACCATATCGTAACTTTAGGGTTTAAGATTTCAACATAAACATTTTGAGGGTATACAAATGCAAGCATTTCATTCACAGGATGAATGGGATGATTGTTGTATCTAAAAAGTAAGTCTCTAAGAGCAAGGTGTGGCCTCTGACATCCTATGGTGTTATCCTATAAACCTAGTAACTTCATGTAAGTGCTTAACCTACAAAATTGTACCAAGATTTCCAGACTGCATCCTTGAGAAAGGTTAGTAGCAATGTTAGAGTCCTGATTTTGACTCACATCCTGTGTTTCTGCATAGGAATGCCTTTGCGTTTTAAGAAATATATACTGAAGCATCTGGGGGACAGATTTGTTCTCACATAAATTTGAGAAAGAAATTTGTGTATGTGTGATTTGTCTGTATGAGATAGATAAAATACAAAGAAAATGTGGCAAAATGGTAACTCCTTAGAAGACAAGTTGCATGATATTCAGAAATTATTGGAACTATTCTTTTTTTGTTTGTGGATGTAATGTGTGTGACGTAGGAATTTGCACATGTCAGTCAAGTCCTCTATCGATGATGGTGTTGGTGGTAATTAAGAAAGTCTGCATGCAGTGGAGGTGTGGGTGAAGAATAACATATGCTAACACGGCCCCTGTGGAGCTCTTCTGTCGGTCTGGCTCCTGTGCTTGGTGGCTTCCGGGGTCTGTGCTGAAGCTTGTCTTCCAGGCTCCAGGGTGGACACAGGCTAACACCTTCCCAGCCTCCCTGGTCTGCCAGTCCTTTGTCACCGTGTTGTCCATGCATACTTGAAAGTATCTGAGTGTACACAAGCAGATGTGGGGTTTCTGTCCCACAACAACATTCAGAGTTATAGGCAGCACACACACAAACACACACACACACACACACACACACACACACAAACGCACATGCACACACACAAAACACACAAGCAAACATGTTTTTCTTTGCAGTACTTGAAATATTACCACCGTGCTTGGTTGTACAAGGGTTGTACAAGAAAGCAGATCTCTAAGACCAGTCTCTTCCTTAGTCACCCCATGACCTCCCTTGCATGTAACATGTTGTATTTATTGCTTTGTGGCCAACTGGAACCGAGAGCCACCAGGGAGGCTAGTGCAGGGGTTCCTTACCCACCATCTGGTTCCTAATGGCTCCTGGGTGGCTTGTATGCATGTGGCTGCCTGTGTGTGGTAGGAGCCAAACCTGCTCACTGAAGCAGTGCTCAGGCCTGTCAATTTTAAGATGAATTTTGAGAGTCTCCCCTTTTGTGTTTCACTGTGTCATATCAGTTTAAGAAAAATAAAATGTGGAATTATTTAAAAAAGTCTGCATTCATGTCAAATAAAAAATATATATAAAAAGCTGGCAAATGATCAGTTGATGCCCCCAAAGACAAGGTGTAGAGAGAAAAGAGTAAAGACCCTTGTGTTCATGCTCAGAACATGTTTCAGGTTGATAGATGACTGTCTAAGAAGACAGCAGACAGGCGTTTCCAGGTCCATGTTGGCATCCAGAAAACAGCAACTGCCATTTGGATAGCTTTCAAATCAAAACTAGAAGAAGGAGCCACTACCACTGCTCCTTCAAGTCCTGAGCAGTTTGTCAGCTGCCAGCTGTTGAACACTCCAGACCCACCTCATACAGGCAGGAAGCCTGAGAGCCAGAGAACTGCATTCAAGGAGAGAAATGTGGGAGGGAATGAGGAAAAGGTGAATGCCTGGAGAAAATGAAGATGTGAAAGGCAATGAAATATCCATGGTGAAATAACCTATGCAAATTAATAACTAGTAAATTAATATGTTAACAACATTAAACCACCCAGCAAAGAATCACCCTATAATATACAGTTTATTAGAGACATTCTAAAATGAGGACATCTAAACTAAAGTATGTTCTCTAATAAGCTTGTGAACTAGCTGTGTGTGGCTATTAAAGATGTGAAATTTAGCTAGTCCAAAATGACTTGTGTGGTGAAGGTAAAACACATAAGAATCTAAAGACAGAATAATAAAAGTATACAACATCTTATTAATTATGTGTTGATTACATGCAGAATAGTTTACATACAGTGTGTTAAATAAAAACACATCATTCAAACAAATTAAATCTGCTTATTTTATGTTATTGAAGCTTAAATTATTTCTATTAGACAGCACTCTAGTTTGCAAATTTTGTTCAGTTCATCCTCACCAAGATCTGTATCCATCCTATCGAACACCTCACCCTCCCTTGGCACTTGTTAACTCCTTGATTTATTTTCCTTCAAGGCACTGGTCATCTCAGATACTATACATCTTACTTATTTTTTTCTGTCACTGTCTCCATTATTGAACAAGTTTTGTAGTTATTTTTCTGCTTTGTTCACTCTTGTATCCAAGACATGTCATTCATTTGTATTTTTATTTTCACAGTGGGTATTAAATACCTCATATTATATCCATCCATCCCTCTACATCCCCTATAATGCCTTGTACATAGTAGACTTATAAAAATCTTTGTGGAATCCATTTTTCTAAATAACTGTTGAACAGTTCTCCAATTGATTATATTAGCATGTGCTCCAGTCTCCTACCATACCCTTCTTCCATTTTATTCCTAATGGGAGTAGAGAGACAGCCCAACTACAGTCCCACTGAGGAAGAGGAGAGAAGAACACTTTTTCCTAAAAGCCAGCTGGGAGGTGTTCAGTAATATTGATCCCAGGCTTCCATACTAACCCAGGTATGTATATGTACCTGCTTGCATATGGACACACACACATAAATATTGACAGGTCATATCCTCCAAGAAGGGGAGATCCAAGAAAAGAAATCCCCAGATTCCCCCTCAGTGTAGTGATAGACTGACGAGGCACAAAAAGAACAGGGTCAAACACAGGGCCACAAGATGAGATGAGAAGCTTGCTTCCCCACTAAGACTAGAGTCCAGACTCCGCCCTCCACCCAGTCTACAGGGGATGGGGTGGGGGCTGGAGTGGGAAGTACGTATTCTTGAGTTTGTGTCAGAGTGCAGATGAGATGGGTAGGTTTTGTAAGCCTCTCATGAACTATAGGTGGACAACACAGTCACATGATTCAAAAAACAAACTAAGGCTGAGCACTCTGGGTGCAAACAATTAAGAAACTAAAAGCTTCTTTTAGACAAGACAAACTGTTACTCACTACGAAAATAAGGGTGGGGTTGCTTAGGGTTGTTTTTTCTTTCTCTAATGAAAATTAGAAAACATGAAGTCAAATCTAAAACAGCCATCTGTTTAAAATGAAATAATTTCAAATAACAAGCCCCCAGGGACCACCCCTCATTATTCATAAAATCTGTTTTATTTGAAATTGGGCATTGGTACAAGACCAACAAAATTCAATATTTACTGTTGGCTGAGAACAACTCATGGGTGTTAGGGGAAGAGGTGAGGGATAAAATTTTCTTCCTCATAAGCTACTGTTTGATAGAAATAAAAATCTTTCAGTTTTCTAGTCTGCCAACTGCAGGCCCACATAAAACTATGAGTCTAAATGTTTCTTCTGATGTTGTTTAAGAACTATGTAGTAGGGTGCAAGAATGGGCGAGGCCTGAGCTAGTTTAGCATCTAGTAACTTGCTGCGGAGCCCTTGGCAGGTAAGACTTGTCTTCAGCTCCAGTATCCCCATGTGTAAAATGAGAGGTTTTCAAGAAAATTTCTTGCTTTTCTGTTATTTTCTCATATAAAATGAAATACCAATATTTTATCTTTAGCCAAACCTCTAGATCTGTTTTCCTTTGGTGGTCTCTATGACCTCCTTCTCAATGCAAAATAAAACCCCCATGCATTCAAGTCTTTGGCAATGTAAAATGATGGATCATTATACATCACTCTTAGACATGTCAAGCAGCTTATATTTTAATGCATGATCCAATCACGGAATGCCAGGGCTTGAGGATGGTCCTGGATTCCCTTAGTTCAGGCCTATATTATAATGATAAGGAAACTGAAGCCTAAAAAGGGGAAGGGACAGGCCCAAAGAGTCTTTAGTTGGAATCAGAGATGAGCCTACAGCACAGATGGGTGAGCATTCTTCCCCCATTACACTGGGGTTTTCTCCCGGTCTCAGGATGTGCTCGCAAACTCATGTATCTTTTGAAGGGCAATGGCCTTCAAAACTGCCACAATTTACGACTATCACATCACAATTGTTTTGTTTGATCATATGATGTAGATGGGCTCTGTTTTCAAGTAGCTGGCATGATTCCTCCCCTTCCAGATTAATAATGAAAGTAAGGCTGAGATACTGTGCCCAAGGATGGAAATATAAGCCACTCTGCAACCACAATCCAGTAACCATCTTCATATTTTATATGTTCTTTACTTAACCATCTTTGAAAAATCTGGCATGTTTAAGATAGAAAGCCCATGGTGGGACATGCCTTTAATTCCAGTACTTGGGAGGCAGAGGCTAGGAGGAGGGTAAGGAAACTGTAGACTCCACGAGTTTAATCTTAGACCTGATTGAGCCCCAGAGCTAGCTTTTAGGAGGCTTATCTTGTATTATTAGTGGGTGGAAACGGACCCCTGGGATGCCCTGCTGCTCAAGGCCTTACTCTTGCTCCTGAGGAAACACCTGGAACTCCATAGGGGTGTTTAGTTCCCAATGGGATTTCTGTAGTGACACTCTTTGATACTGCCAAGGGCTTATTTTGAGGGTTGTGGCTACAACTAACATAATCAAGCTCTTTATTCCATGGCTGGGGCATCTCTAGAAAGAACCATATTGTTCACTTTAATTCTAATGTCAGCACAACTATTTTAACACCAAGTGGGTCAGATTTGACTCCAAATCCCTGAAATTAATTTTAGAGTGGCAGTGAAATAAAATAGCATACTTTGAGCTTTGTTGTAACATGTTCATGCAACACACAGCAAAGAAAATGTAGTAATTAGAGGTTAAATTAATCCTTGACAGACATGCAGCTTAGAAACACTGTGCCCTCCTCCAAAAACCTAGCATAATGCATGCCAGTCTTTCAGAATCAGACTCACAAAGCATGTGATGTTGGCAATTATACCAAAACTCCCGTCCCATTTTGAATTTCAAGGTCAGTGCTGGAACTTCCAGAGCCAGATATTAACACTGTGAACGCCCTGAGAATGAAACCCAAACAAGGTTCTGCAAATGCCAGCAAAGACCACCCAGCAAAGTTTTCTATAGCACTTTCCAACTGGACTCCAAAGTAAAATATCATTAACTTGTAGCCTCTACTCTCCACCTTGTTCCAGTCTTGTATCTGTGCTGTCCATCCTGATCACACTGAGCACAGCACATGTAGATACAGGGTAGGTAACCATACAGCACACTGCAGAATGCTCCTCTTCCATTCCCTGCATGTCCTCTCACTGCTTTTGATATGCCCTGAGAAAATACCTGTCTACTAAAACTTCTGGGCAAAAGTTGTCTTCTTGACATGCCCAAGAAATGGAGGACAGATGTGTACCCTCCCAGCAGCCTTTCTATCTATCCCTGGAAATATTGGGCAGCTCTCTGGGCCTCAGTCTGTAAAATCACCCTGGAATTTACCTTCCAACATTTAGGTATCGTGACAACAGTCTGCTTGCTAATTGGGGCCACCAGAGAGGCAAGAAGACTTAAAGTCCCAAACTCCTTTGCAACTGAGGTGCCAGTGTGCCACTGAAAGAACTAGAGATTTTTTTCAGACTGAAATCCTAGACAAAATTATGAATGGATGGCATATGGTGTAGCAGTGTGGGGCTTGATCCAATTGAACAGACCACTTTGGATTCCCCAAAGTACTGCACTTTATTGCCATGTCTTTAGTCCTTAAAGGACCACACTCCCCTTCACAGAGAGAAAGCCCAAACCAGTGCCAGCAGACTCTCCTAACCCAGATGCCATTTCATTCAGTAGCTTTGGCTCTTCTGCCAGATCTCTTCTGAAAGAAGCAGAAAGATATCCGTATGGCCTAGTATCCAGGAACTCCCACAGATAGAAGAGGAAAAATACAGTGGCTGATTTGGCAGAAGAGACAGCAGGTTACCCAGAGAAAGTCAATAACTACAGGTAGACAGGGGCTTAGACTTCACAGTACACAAGAATCACCGGCAAAACCAAGGTCAAAAGACAGAGTCAAGTGAACTTTCCCCAGGGCCAGGCAAGGTCCTTGTCTTATGGATTAGAGTGGGGTAAACAGTAGGGATGTCTGAAGTTTGAAGCAATGAGGGAAGGCGAGAAATGTCTGCCTGGGTAAGGAAAGTTCCACAGATTTTGCAAAGAGCTTTTTGCCCTCTTTTTGCCTAAGATCTCCTTAGATTGTGTCCCTGGAAGCCTTTGCTCTGGGGAGTTCAATGCCTTTGGCCGGGTTTCTTTCCCTAGTGGACTCTTAGATTGTAACATGTCCAGTTGTTTGGAAATCTGGGAGGTCATATTTTAGGAGAAAACCTGAGGCTCCAAGGAAACTGAGGAAGCTCAGGGAAGAGGACGGAGGAAAGAACAACTGGAGAGGAGAGAGGGCAGACAAGAAGCTCAACTCTCACTTCCATCTTCCCTCTTTGGATATATGCTCCAGGAGTAACAGCTCTGGGCTGGTAACTGAGAGCAGGACCCCACAGGATTTATACAATTTGTCCTTTTTCACCTTGGTGGGGGAACTACTTGACTAACAGCCTCCAGCTCCAGGAGGCCATTTCCTCTTTGCTACATTTATCGCCAGAACAATGGCACAACACAAGCAACAAGTAATAAACATATATAAGAACATTCTGCTTGTGAAATTTCCCTTCTCAAAATCCTAAAGATCTATAAGGATATGCTGTCTAAAAATTTAAAAATCAAATTGATTCCAAGTAATCTTTGCAATGCTTCTTTCCTGCTGTCCACTTGACTGATGCTGTCTAGGTTACCCTCATAGTGGTGATAGTGGTGGTGATGGTGGAGGTGGTGGTTGTAGAGGTAAAATTGTTGTTGTTGTTGGTAGTGGAGGTGGTTGTGGTGGTGGTGGTGGTGGTATAGGTGGTGGTATAGGTGGTTATGGTGGTGTAGGTGGTGTAGGTGTTGATGGTGGAGGTGGTGGTGGTAGCAGTAGAGATAGTGATGGTGGTGGTGGTCATGGTGGTTATGGTGGTCGTGGTGGTGGTGGAGGACGAAGTGGTGGTGGTAGTGGTGGTGGTGGTGGTCATGGTGGTAGTGCAGTTGGTGGTGGTGGTAATGGAGGTGGTGGTGGTGGTGGAGGTGGTGGTGGTGGTGGAGGTGGTGGTGGTGGTGGTGGTGGTGGTGGTTGTGGTAGAGGTGGTGGTGGTGGTGGAGGTGGTGGTGATGGTGGTGGTGGAGGTGGTGGTAGAGGACATGGTGGTGGTGGTAATGGTGGTGGAGGCAGTGGTGAAGTTGTTGGCGGTAGAGGTGGT
Source organism: Apodemus sylvaticus (assembly GCF_947179515.1). Taxonomy (NCBI): domain Eukaryota; kingdom Metazoa; phylum Chordata; class Mammalia; order Rodentia; family Muridae; genus Apodemus; species Apodemus sylvaticus. The sequence goes on along the minus strand of NC_067495.1, from coordinate 147,478,746 downwards.
GGTGGTGAAGGTGGTGGTGGTGGTATAGGTGGTTGTTGTGGTAGTGGTGGAGGTGGTGTAGGAGGTGGTGGTGGTGGAGGCAATGGTAGAGGTAGTGGTGGTGGTGGTGGAGGCAGTGATAGAGTTGTTGTTTTTTCTGGTGGTGGAGGTGGTAGTGGTGGTAGTGGAGGTGGTGGAGGAGGTGGTGGTATAGGTGGTTGTGGTGGTGGTGGTGGAGGTGGTAGAGGTGGTGGTAGTGGTGGTGGTGATGGTGGTGGTGGTGGTGGTAGTGGAGGCAGTGGTGGAGTTGTTGTTGGTGGTGGAGGTGGTGGAGGTGGTGGTGATGGTGATGGTGGTGGTAGTAGTGGAGGCGGTGGTAGAGTTGTTGTTATTGGAGGTAGTGGTGGAGGTGGTGGTGGTGCTGGAGGTGGTGGTGGAGGTGGTGGAGGTGGTGGTGTAGGTGGTGGTGGTGGTAATATAGGTGGTGGTGGAGGTGGTGGAGGTGGTCGTGGTGGTGGTGGTGGTGGTGGAGGTGGTGGTGGAGGACCATGGTTGTGGAGGAGGAGGTGGTGGTAGTGGTAATGGTGGTGGAGGCGGTGGTGGACTTGTTGTTGTTGGTGGTGGAGGTGGTGGTAGTGGTGAAGGTGGTGTTGGTATAGGTGGTTGTGGTGGTGGTGGTGGAGGTGATGTAGGAGGTGGTGGTGGTGATGGAGGTGGTGGAGGAGGTGGTGGTAGAGGCAGTGTTAGAGGTAGTGGTGGTGGTGGTGGAGGTGGTTGTGGTCTTGTGGTCATGGTGGTGGAGGTGGTGGAGGTGGTGATGGTGGTCATGGTGGAGGCGGTGGTGGAGGTGGTAGTGGTGGTGTAGGCGGTGGTGGAGGTGGTGGTAGTAGAAGAAGTGGGGGTAGAGTTGTTGGTGGTCGTGGAGGTGGTGGTGGTGGTGGTGGTGGTGAAAGTTGTGGTGGAGGTGGTGATGATGGTGGTGGTGGAGGCAGTAGTGGAGTTGTTGTTGTTGGTGGAAGTGGTGGTAGTGGTGGTGGTGGAAGCAGTGGTGGAGTTGTTGTTGGTGGAGGTGGCAGAGGTGGTGGTGATGGTGGTGATGGTGATGGTGGTGGTGGTGGTGGTGGAGGACGCGGTAGAGTTGTTGTTGTTGTTGGTGGAGGTAGTGGTGGTGGTGGGGTAGCTGTGGTGGTGGTGGGGAGGTGGTGGTAGTGGTGGTGGTAGAGGTGGTGGTAGTAACGGAGGCAGTGGTGGAGTTGGTGGTGGTGGTGATGGTGATGGTGGTGGTGGTGGAGTTGTTGTTGCTGGAAATGGTGGTGGTAGTGGAGGTGGTGGTGGAGGTGGAGGTGGTGGTGGAGGTGGTGGTGGTGGTGGTGGAGGTGGTGGTGGTGGTGGTGGAGGTGGTGGTGGTGGTGGAGGTGGAGGTGGTGGAGGTGGTGGAGGTGAAGGTGGTGGTGGAGGTGGTGGTGGGGGTGGTGGTAGTGGTGGTTGTGGTGGAGGTGGTGCTGGTGTAGGTGGTTGTGGTGGTGGTGGTGGTGGACTCAGTGGTGTAGTTGTTGTTGTTGTTTTTGTTGTTGTTGTTGGTGTTGGTGGTGGTGGTGGTGGTGGAGGTGGTTATGGTGGTGGTGGTGGTGGAGGTGGCTGAGGTGGTGGTGGTGGTAGTGGAGGTGGTGGTGGTGGAGGTGGAGGAGGTGGTGGTGGTAGAGGTGGTAGTGGTGGTAGTGGAGGTGGAGGTGGTGTTTGTGGTGATGGTGGTGGTTCTGGTGTAGGTGGTGCTGGTGTAGGTGGTGGTGGTGGTGGTGGAGGTGGTGGAGGTGTAGGTGGTGGTGGTGGTGGTGGAGGTGGTGGAGGTGGAGGTGGTGGTGGTAGTGGTGGTGGAGGTGGTATTGGTAGAGGTGGTGCTGGTGGAGGTGGTGGAGGTGGAGGTAGTGGTGGTGGTGGTTTTGGTGGAGGTGGTGCTGGTATAGGTGGTTGTGGGGGAGGTGGGGCTGGTGTAGGTGGTTGTGGTGGTGGTGGTGGAGGCAGTGTTGTTGTTGTTGTTGGTGGTGGTGGTGGTGGTGGTTGTGGTGGTGGAGGTAGTTATGGTGGTGGTGGTGGTGGAGGTGGTTGAGGTGGTGGTTGTGGTGGTGGTAGAGGTGGTTGAGGTGGTGGTAGTGGAGGTGGAGGTGGAGGTGGTGGTGGTGGTAGTGGAGGTGGAGGTGGTGGTTGTGGTGATGGTGGTGGAGGTGGTGGTGGTGGTGGTGGTGTTGGTGGTTGTGGTGGAGGTGGTGCTGGTGTAGGTGGTTGTGGTGGTGGTGGAGGCAGTGGTGTAGTTGTTGTTGTTGGTGGTGGTGGTGGAGGTGATAGTAGTTGTTGTGGTAGTGGAGGTGATAGTGGTTGTGGTGGTGGTGGAGGTGGAGGTGGTTGAGGTGGTGGTGGTGGTGGTGGTGGTGGTGGAGGTGGTGGTGGTCGAGGTGGTGCTGGTGGTGGTGGAGGTGGTTGAGGTGGTGGTGGTGGTGGTGGTTGTGGAGGTGGTGGTGGTCGAGGTGGTGGTGGTGGTGGTGGTGGTGGTGGTGGTGGTGGTGGTAGAGGTGGTTGAAGTGGTGGAGGTGGTAGTGGAGGTGGAGGTGGTGGTTGTGGCGATGGTGGTGGTTCTGGTGTAGGTGGTGCTGGTGTAGGTGGTTGTGTTGGAGGTGGTGAAGGTAGTGGTGGTGGTGGTGGTGGAGGTGGTAATGGTGGTGTTGGTAGAGGTGGTGCTGGTGGAGGTGGTGGAGGTGGAGGTGGTGGTGCTGGTGTAGGTGGTTGCGGTGGTAGTGGTGGAGGTGGTTGTGGTTAGGTGGTTGTGGTGGTAGTGGTGGAGGTGGTTGTGGTGTTGGTGTAGGTGGTGGTGGTGGTGGTGGAGGTGGTGCTGGTGTAGGTGGTTGTGGTGGTGGTGGTGGAGGCAGTGGTATAGTTATTGTTGTTGGTGGTGGTGGAGGTGGTGGTGGTAGTGGTGGTGGTTGTGGTGGTGGTGGAGGTGGTGGAGGTGGTGGTGGTGGTGGAGGTGGAGGTGGAGGAGGTAGTTGTGGTGGTTGTGGAGGTGGTTGAAGTGGTGGTGGTCGAGGTGGTGGAGGTGGTGGTGGAGGTGGTTGAGGTGGTGGTAATGGAGGTGGTTGAGGTGGTGGTGGTGGTGGTGGTAGTGGAGGTGGTGGTGGTGGTGGTTGTGGTGGTGGAGATGGTGGAGGAGGTGAAGGATGTGGTTGTGGAGGTGGAGGTGGTGGAGGTGGTGGTTGTGGTAGTGGAGGTGGTGGTAGAGGTGGTGATGGAGGTAGTGGTGGGGGTGGTGGTGGTGGAGGTGGTGGAAGAGGTGGTGGTTGTGGTGGTGGAGGTGGTGGTGGTGGTGGTGGTGGTGGTGGTGGTGGTTGTGGTGGTGGAGGTGGTGGTGGTCGTGGTGGTGGTGGTGGTGGTGGAGGTGGTGGTGGTGGTAGTGGTGGTTGTGGTTGAGGAGGTGGTGGAGGTGGTGGTTGTGGTGGAGGAGGTGGTGGAGGTGGTGTTTGTGGTGGTGTTTGTGGTGGTGGAGGTGGTAGTGGAGGTGGTGGTGGTGGAGGTGGTGGTTGTGGTGGTGGAGGTGGTGGAGGTGGTGGTGGTGGAGGTGGTGGTGGAGGTGGTGGTAGAGGTGGTGGTGGTGGAGGTGGTGGTGGAGGTGGTGGTGGAGGAGGTGGTTGTGGTGGTGGTGGTGGTAGTGGTGGTTGTGTTGGAGGAGGTGGTGGAGGTGGTGGTGGAGGTGGTGGTGGAGGTGGTGGTAGGGGTGGTGGTGGTGGAGGTGGTGGTGGAGGAGGTGGTTGTGGTGGTGGAGGTGGTGGTGGTGGTGGAGGTGGTGGAGGTGGTGGTGGTGGAGGTGGAGGTGGTGGAGGTGGTGGAGGTGAAGGTGGTGGTGGAGGTGGTGGTGGAGGTGGTGGTGGGGGTGGTGGTGGTGGAGGTGGTGGAAGA